>NW_008343971.1:1911085-1922835 GCF_000622305.1 Nannospalax galili
TGAGTGTTTCACTTCCTTCTTCATTTCAGCTCTTTTCTAATTGGCTTATGGAGTGTTTCACTTTGTTCTTTATTTCAGCCTGAGTATTCTTCAATATTTCTCGCTCTTTTCTGAATTCATTCAGAAGTTTATCCCTATCTTCCTTCAGCTCTATGATTACCTTGTTTGTGTGTTCTTTAAATTCACTGAATTCTTTTTTTCATATTCATCATTGTTCTTTTGAGTTCCATGTCCTGCATTGTCTCTAGGGGATTCTCATTGTGCTCCTCTAGAGGATTACTGGTATTTGGTGGGGATATTTTATTTTGGTTTTTCATGTTATTATTTTTTCTCTGTGATTTTGACATGTGAATTTCTTTTGTAGTTTCTGACTCTTGTGTGATACTCGGGCCTTCAAGTTTCGTTCTGCTTCTTTTATTTTTGAGCTTTATGTGTCTTTGTGGTTTATTTTTTGGGTATGAAGAGCTGGTTCGTCTTAGCTTCTGGTTCTCTCTTTTGATTTTATATTGTCGAGGCCGGATTGATTTTGTCTTCAGGAGTTCCGCGGTGGCCCAACTCCAATGTGGATCAGAAGTTTTCAGACTTTCTCCTTAGGTCTGGAATCTTCTAAGAATGCTTTTGACCTCAGGTACTTGGGTGGCACTGACCTGAGACCCTGGCCGTGGCCGCGCCAACACAGGGATGCAAAGGCAGATGTGGAGGGAAGAAGCCCCAAGATTTCCCAGGGAGTGGATTGAGTAGCTGGGTTGTACTGGATGCAAAGGATCAGGGAGAGTAAAGTTAAGCCTCCGAGCCCCAGAAAGAGGCTGTCATCCCCAGAAAGAGGCTGGCGGGTGTTTCAGGACCAGGGAAGTAGATGGAGATGAGGGCAGGGCCAGGACCAGAAGCGGTGCTCCTGGAGCCCAAGAAAGGGACTGAGTTGCTCTGGGTGAGAAGGATCAGGAAGCAGTATTGGTTCCCCAGGTGTCTGGGGCCCCAAGACTAGGAATGGCACAGGGTCCAAACTAGAGTATAGAACAGCAGGCGGGGAGGCAGGGGGATGGGGGGTGGGGAGGAAGGGTGAATGAGGCTTAGGGAGTCCCGACGCGGAGAGCTGCGCTATAGACTTACCCCAAGAGGCCTGAGGATAGTAGTGCAGGCTTTCTAGATCCATCCATTTGCCTGCAAATTTCATTATTTCATCTTTTTTTTACTGCTGAATAGAACTCCATTGTGTAAATGTACCACATTTTTGTTACCACTCATCAGTGGAAGGGGACTTAGGTTGTTTTCATCTCTTAGCTATTTTGAAAAGAGTAGCAACAAACATGGATGTACAGGTGTCTCTGCAATAGGATGATCTTTAGGTATATGCCAAAAAGTGGTATAACTGGGTCAAATGGTAGGTTTATTGTAGTTTTTTTAAGAGTTCTCCACCCTGCTTTCCATAAGGGTTGAACAAGTTTGCAGCCCCACCAGCAGTGGATGAGTGTTCCCCTTTCCCCACATCCTCTCCAACATTTGATATCATTTGTTCTCCTGATCTTAGCCAGTCTGACAGGGGTAAGGTGAAATATTAAAGTGGTTTTAATTTGCATTTCCCTAATTACTAATGATATTGAACAGCTTTTTAGATGCTTCTTAGCCATCTTTAATTCTTCTTTTGAGAACTCTCCGTTCAGTTTCTTAGCCAATCTTTTGATTGGGTTACTTGCTTTCTTGATTCTTTGTTTTTTGAGTTCTTTACATATTCTGGATGTTAAACCTCTGTCAGATGTGTCGCTGGCAAAGATTTTCTCCCACTCTTGTGGGTTTTCTCTTCACTTCCTTGAATGTTTCTTCTGATGTGCAGAAGCCTTTTAGTTTAATGAGGTCCCATTTGCTGATTCTTGACCTTATTTCCTGAGCAACTGATGTCCAGTTTAGAAAATCCTTTCCTATACCTACATCTTGTAGGTTATTGCCAATGTTTTCTTCTAACAATTTCAGAGTTTCAGGCTTCACATTGAGGTCTTTGATCCATTTGTGCAAGATGAAGGATGGGGGTTTAGTTTCATTCTTCTACAGGTGAAGACCCAGTTTTTACTATTTTTATTTTATATGTATGTATGAATATTTTGCCTACCTATATGTATGTGCACCATATGTGTTTGGTGCCCATGGAGACCAGAAGAAGACATCAGATTCCCTGGAACTAGAGTTACAGATGGTTGTTAACTGCCATGTGGTTGCTTGGAACAGAACCTGAATCCTCTGCACATGCAGCAAGTGCTCTTAACTGCTGAGCCATCTCTCCAGCACCATTTTAAGTGATATTTTGACTTTATGCAAAAATGTTTACAAAGCCTGAATGAGAAACAAAAGAAGACCTAAGTAAAGCTCTAACATACTCATAGAAGACCAGAATTAATGTTAATGATGCAAAGCTACTCCTTGGTTGATCCAGCTGAATTCATCTGAATTAGATTCCCAAAGACTCTCTCGTGGGTTTTGATAATGTTATCATGAAATGCATGTCAAAGAGACAAGGTCTAAAAATGATTTACACAGTCTTGAAAAGAGATAGAAAGTTATTTGATGGGTTAGATATCAAGATGTCTTAATTAAGCCTTGATAATAGAAACATGGTCTAATAATAAACTCAGAAACCAATCAGATAGAATAAAACATGAGAAAAGACCCCACAATGAAATAAAAACTTTACATTTTTTATAAGTAGCATAAAATTAATAGAGTAAAGAAGTAACTGTTTAATAAATAATGCTGTAACAATTGGTTGTTTTCAAAAATATTTTTATCTATTATTTTTATCTTTTACGTATGAGTGTATTGCCTGCATGTGTGTAAGTGCACCTGTATCATACAATGCCTGAGGAGGTCAGAAAAGGGGATTGGGGATTCCCCTGGAACTAGAATTACAGATGGATTTTAGCCACCATGTGGGTGCTAGGAATCGAACTGGGTCCTCTGCAAGAGCAGCCAGTGCTCTTAATCACCGAGCCATGTCTCCAGGCCCCATCAATCAGCTGTTTTCATAAGGGGCAAATCAAGTTCTACCTCACGCAATCCTAAAAACTAAATTCCAGATTAAAGAAAATGTGGAGGGTGTGTTTGTGAAAAAAAACTTGGTAAACAAAGAAGAGCTCAGAGCAAACAATATTCCAGAAATAAATGCCATTTCATTATAATAAGTGGTTCAACAAAGCAAGGAAACCTGAAAATCTTTGGGCATTGGCACTGTGGACATTTTGAACCACATAAGTCTATTATGGGGGCCTCTCTGTTCACTGTAAATATGCTTTAAAGTATCCTTAACTCCACCTCATCCATCAGATTGTAGTAGTCAGCCCCAGGTAGAACAACAAAAAAATGACACATTACCAAATACCCAATGGGGAGTGAAAATTGCTGCTGCCTGTGGTTACAACGCACTTATAAAGAGATGTTAGTTTTAGGTACTGTTTTTGAGGAGAAGAAAGGTAGCTAAAACACTTTTCAAACTCCAACTTTTCCTTTGCGGTTTCACTACTTGATTAGAAAGATAGCTTGCCTTTAATCCTAGGATACACTACGCAGAGGCAGGCGGATCTCTGTGAGTTTGAGGTCAGCCTGGTCTACATAGTGAGTTCCAGGCCAGCCAGGGTTATAGTATGACACCGTCTCAAAAATCCAAGACAAGAAAAAGAAAAAAGAAAGAAAGCTCTGGGCTGAGGTGATGGGCTCAGTCAGTAAAGTGCTTGCCTTGAAAGCATGTGGACCTGAGTTCAGTTCCCCAGAGCCCAGTTTAAAAAAAAATCTTGCCAGAATGGCATGTGCTTCCAATCTCAGTTCTGGAGAGAGGGGCACAGGAGGATTTCCAGGCTCACTGGCCAGCCAGTCTCCTGGCCAATCCCAGGCCACTGAGAGACCCTGTCTCAAAAAAACAAGGTGAACAACACTTGGAGAATAACTGCCATGGTTATCTTCTGCCCTCTACCTGTGTGCACTTGAACACACAGCACACACATGCACAACAAAAGCCTGTATGATTTCTGAGGTTCCTGTGCCATTTCCTTTCTCTCCATTTTCCGGATCCTCTTTTCTTTGCTGTTACCGTGTCTGGCTCACTCAGTTGATATTCTGTCCCCAAAGTTGCTTCCCCATTTGGGATTTTGCCCTAGGACAGGCCTTCGTCTCTTGAGCTTTGAAAGGTTATTAGAACCACAGTACTCTGACACCTGCAGTCTGCCTCTGAAACCTACAGATTGGGATTTGAAGAGCTAAACGCATTCTGTCTAACAGCAAAGTTGTTGTTGATAAAGTTGCATATCTCAGAAAAGATGCACAATAGACAAAAATTAGAAAGTTTTCAGCATCTATACAGTGTCTTCTGACCTTTTCTTTTGCACATATAAAAGAAGATGCAACAGTATATTGAATGTAATTATTAAAATTTCATTGCTCTTATTTAAAACAGAAGTCTTTGAGAGACTGATCTACTGAGCATTGAGTGTTTGTTGGAAAATTTGGGGTTCCCCACTCTCAGCACCATTTTGTACCCCAGTGCCTTTCCCTTGTTTCTTTCAGCATGCAGCATGCTGTTTATTTCTTCTGATAGTTAGGTGGTAGTGAATTTGTCACAGATAACCTCAAGCTATGTGATTCCATGGCTCTAAACTTCTCTGTGATAACCTTAGACATAGATGTGTTCCTTGGTACAGAACAAAACTGGAAACCAAGTAGAAAAGTCTTATTTGAGCAATGTGTCAGGGAGGGGTAGTGGCAGTAGTTGTTTTTAGTACAGTGACTTTGACCAGAAATTAGTACAGAAAGTAGATAAATTTCCAACAGGGCAAGAGCTCAAAGGTAGTGAAGAATGAAGCAAGTTCACAGTAATGTTAACATGGATCATCTGTCTCTTTTACTCCCCAAAGCCAGTGCTAAAGATCTACCAAGACCATAAGCAGCCAGAATACATATATGAACAGAATCGATATCAACTAATGAGTCGTGGAATCCTTAAACCATCACCAAGCATGATAGAAAAACGGCTTTCACTTATCTCAGGTCTTGAGGCTCAAGAAACTATGAAAAGAAAGCAGGTATGATACCTAAAACACTTAACTGATCTTTAAAACGTTTGTTCTTTGTAGTGTTGCTCTCATGCTTTTAATTCATAAGAATGTGGATAATTTTGTCCTATTTGGAAAATACAATATTTCTAAGGAAAACGAGAACAGGAATGGGAAATCATAAAGGAAGCTTCCAATCCAACATCTTTGATATCTTTTGCTTGAACGTTAAAAGAAGATGTAACCATCTACTGAATGTTATATAATCATTTATAATACTTTTTACCAGAAATGGGGAAAATTTGAAAACTCTCTGTGGGGTCTCTCCCTCCCCTCATGGGTCGTTGGCCACCGGTCCACGAGGACAAAGGGAGCAGAAGTAACAAACGGGGTCAGGGACGGCCAGTGAACACTGACGTAAGAAAGCCCTTCCATGGAGGCAGGTTCAGTGATACAAACAGCTCCAGACTCAGTGAAATAGCTCCATTTATTCAGTGGAGATTAGGGAAAATATAGTGTGGAGACAGTAGCCAATCCTTCAGCTGATAGGTGCTCATAGTATGCTTTATTTACATGTGGCAGTAGGCTCCTATCATCCTACTACCGGGCAATGCCTAATTATCATATAGAAAAAACATGGGGGTAGTTTTTACTCCAGGTAACTATGCCAAAGGTCATGTTTCAAATGAGGCCAAGCATCTGTGCTTGGCAGCACTTTCCAGGTAAGTCAGGCAGGAACCTGCTGAGAAAGGAGCTGACCTTAATGGCAGGGTTCCCCAACAACTCTCAAAGGGAGAAAGGCAATAAGATAGAGACTAAGCAGGTGAAAGCCAACTTTTGCAGTTAATGGACGTTATGGAATGCATAAATTGCCTTGCAAGGCATGAGTGAAGAGTAACAGGAGAGAAATCACCAGAGACTGGCTGAGATGCTTACCTGGTAACCAAGGAAAGAAGCAGAGGTGGGAAAAAGCTTAACATTTCTCAGAGGAATCGGAAATAGAATCTAAATAGAATCAGAAAGTGCTTGACTGCTCATAATTAATTCATTTGGCATAAAATTAATCTCAAGTTCTTGAGTTTAAAGAAAAAGAAGAAAAGTTGTGTGGGCATCTTAGATGGAAGGGAAGGCTGAACTAGAATGCTTGTGAGCCATGCTTCCTGTTTGTAATGGAAGAATCCAGTCAAAGGTTATTAAAAGGGAGGTTCTAGGGAAAAGGAGAATGATTTTTTTCAGAATATTTTTCAGGTATTGATTCCTCAGAAAAAATCTAGAATGGAAATGCAGCAGTCATGTTTACTTGGAAGAAGAAAGTGGGGAGAAGTAAGGAAAGAAAGAAAAAAGGTCAACTAGCTGGCTTCTGGTAGAGAACGGACCCAGTAAAGTGGACTGGTTTCCCATGAGAGATTAGTACTGCAAAGGCTGTGTGCTTTATGAATATAACTGCTTCCTTAACCTCTCACCTCAAATGTTGACATAGCTATTGCTAAACTGAATCACATCTTCTCACTAAGCTGCATAATTAGAAGTGCTCAGATGAAAAGTCCAAGCCTATTGTTGATGAAATCTTTCAATCTAGATCCCATAAACACTGCTAGCTTAAAGTTAAGTTGCCCAAAATTCAGTAAATAACCCCACACCCATGCACATACAAACAACCTTAATTAAATTCAGTGGTTTAGGAGCTGGAGAAATGGCTCAGCAGTTAAGAACACTGGTTGTTCTTGCAGAAGACCTGGGTTTGAATCCCATCCCCACAGGGCAGCTAACAACTGTCCGTAACTCCAGTCCCAGGGGATCCGACAGCCTCTTCTGACTTCCACAGGTCAGAATTGCATTGCATGACACAGGTGCACTTACCTACACGCAGGCAATATATGCATATACATAAAATAAAAATAATAATTTTTTTAAATTCAGTGGTTATATATGAAAACAGGAGGGGGATGTGTTGGTGGAGGAGTCCAGAGGAGTGGGAGGGGGTAAGAGAAGGGAATGGGGATGAATATGATGAAAACACGCATTATATTCATGCACGAAATTGTCAAAGAATAAATTAATATATTTTTAAAAAGAAAAAAATTGGTAAAACTTTTTAAAAGATATAATAAAGAAAACATGTATTTTGTGATACAGTAATAGTCTTTATCTTTTTAAAATGTTTATTCTTTGAGAATTTATACTGTGTATTTCGATTACATTGATTCCTAACCCCTCCCCCTAACTCCTCCTGGATCCACCCCCACGTCCAAATACTTTAGTCTTTTTTTTTTTTTTTTTTTTTTTTTTTTTTTTTTAAAAAAAAAAAAAAAAAAAAGAGGACGATAAATCTTTCACTGTGATATATCAAAATAGAGATCCGCCTGCCTCTGCCTCCCAAGTGCTGGGATTAAAGTTGTGTGCCACCACACTCTGCTAATACTTTAGCCTTTTAAAGACAGAGGCAACAGCAGCCCTTGTGGCAATACGGAGAGCAGAGGGTGCGTTTTTCCCCTGGCTCTGAGATCAGGTCTGGCACGTCATTTCAAACCAGCGCACAGTGGCACTGCAGCCATCCCTGGCCAGCAAATGAGAGAAGCCTGTTTTATCTTTGGAGTTCAGAGACATATTTCCATCAGAACTGATGAATCTGCTGGACTTCTCTCAAAATGTATTTAACGGGATCTGTTTAACAAGAGAGAGAGAAAACCAATCCCCACAAATATAAACTTTTGGGGAAAGTTGCTTCACAGAGCTTGTGGTAATAAATCTCTTGCAAAAGTTCAAGCATTTGTCAGCTGTGCAACAGACCACAGACTACTCCAAGCAAGGTCCAGTTGCCAGCCGGTTCCCCATCTGTGCATAAGTCAGAAATGCAGAATCCCAGGCTTTATTTACTCCAGCATACTGAATTAAATCTTGCATTTTAATAATCCCCTCCCCTCTCAGTAATCCACATGTACTGGTTCATGGAACAGGTTATTATTCATTGATAAAATAAATGTTTCTGAAAGGCTGTTAGAACAGTGATCCTTAGTACTCACTGTAGCCAGCACTTACTTTCCAAACAAGTCAGACTTACTGGGAGTTTTGATGGCAGCTAAGACTACTCACTGAAAAGTATCTATGTTGTTCAGCTTTTCAAATAGATGGGAGAGGGGGTACTACAGTCAGGGCAAATACAGAGCAGCCGAACTGGGAGAGGGGTGAGCTCCTAGGCACCCCAGAAAGCTAGTAGCATGTGGATATAATAAGGATGGAGTTCAAGTGGAAGAAGGCGGAGCTGACCACAGGACGATTTTGTGTGAGAGGGGTGAGTACCGAGAATTCGCTCCTTAATGACAGTTTGAAGCTTTTCATTCAGAGTGCTCACATATGATGGGATTTTGTGTCTCTTTTTTTCATTTTTGTAAAAACTCATTTTTCATGTAAAATTGACTTTGTTTAGGTCCAACGACCCTCTGCTGATATCTTCTCTCCTCCTTCTAAACTGCCACGTCCGGGGATTGGAAGAAGAGTTCTCTTCGGGACTAGGTCTTCAACTTACCCTAAGTACATTTTCCATGACCGGGAAGAAGTTGTTAAAGCCAATATTCAAGACCCCTTGCAAATCATTAAAATAATACAGGAAAATGAACATCTCGGATTTCTTTACATGATCCCTGCAGTGCCCAAGTCTTCCATTGAATACGACGCATATAATCTAAAGTGAGTTCTCTTTTATGAAGCATGTTGTTTAGCATAACAAACTACAATTAAAATGACAAATATCCATAATTGATTTAGCTCTAATGATAAGCACGATCAAGTAATTTTGATTATCTTCCAATTAGAAATGAATCCTAATTACAGTAATTTACTTGTATCTCCCATTTAGCTTTCTTTTGTCTATTTATAAAAATGAACTATTTTGAGTGTTGTACACTGTCATGCTTCTCATATATGTACATAAAATTACATGACATAATGCTATGCCATCTATTTTAATAAGTATTACAAACCTTTCTGGCATTTTTTTTTTTACTATTGAGCAAAGAGGATATCAAGTTATAAACAGTAAATGATGCATGGCTCATCTTCCATACCGCTTCAGCTTTTCTTTTTAGAATAGAAACAAGGACTTCTTGAAATAAGATGAATTTGATAACTTAAAGGCACACACACTTGCATTCTCCCCATTGGCACTTAACATACATTTGCTGTTGCTGTAACTTGCAGTCACACAGCTGTGGGTTTGTGAGTCGCTGCTTTGAAGCTGAGCAGCATAGCTGATAGCTGTTCCATCGACTTAAAAAGATGGTGCTGCCTTTCTCTGATATTTAATTGTGTTGGCAGAATTTGAATCTTTTCTTGATGGGGATAATTCAGCTTTGTCCCCAACTCCTCAAGCTCCCTTCCTCACTCTCTGCTCTCTTATCCTTCCTTATTCAAAACTGTGCTTTAAATTAAGCCAGATTTATCCAGTTCCAACTGGTAAGCCCTAAACACACGTTGTGAGCAACACTAAATGAACTCAGTAGGTTTTACACATACATGTAACAATAAAGAAGAGGTCATGCGTTGAGAGGGAGTCAGGGGCGGCCATGGGAGGAACTGGAGAAGAGAGAACAGGGAGAAAATGATGTAAGTGCGATATCATGTATGAAATTCTCAAAAGTTAAAAATTAAATGATAATGAAAATCAGTTAAGCCTGGAGACACTGAAGACAGCTGTCTTGGGGAGGGGGAAATGTTTCGATGAAAATGTGAGATAATAGATTTGTTGTAAATCCCAAAGATCGTAATCCAAGTAAGAAATAATCTTCAGGAAGAACGGAGATCCAGGTCAAGTGGCACCTGCATGGAGCATACATCTCAGCAGAGGAAAACGGGGCAAACAATGTATGAATAGATTACGTAGAGTGCTAAAAGTGATAGATACGGAAAAGGGAGTAGATTGGGAGTGCTGGCACGGAGGTGCTGAGCCAGCTGGAATGGTCAGTGCGGTCCCCATCAGAAGCTGGCATTTGAACAAGAACTTGAAGGGGGAGAAGAAATGAATAATGTACTGGCCCAAGGAAGAACATTCCAGGCAGTAAGAAAATGAATGTTGATACCCTGAGGTGGGAACATCCTGTAATACACAAAGGGTGAAGAGGAGGCTGCATGTATGCAATAGAACGAAGGAGAGGTGGTGTGCATCAGCTGGCCCTGTCAGTCACTGTATGGACCTCAGCTCCTACTAAGAAAGCACAAAGAACTGCTGGAGGGTTCCAAGCAAAGTAGATTCAGGATCTGAATCACATTTTGGAACAATCATTCTGCCTCCCGTGTGAGGAGACTGTCAGGAAGGCAGTAATGGAACCCGAAGAACATTTAAAGTTTATTCTGGAAATTTGGAGAGAAAGCCAGTAAGAAGCTTTCAAAGACTGCATGGATGTAAGGTGGTCACCTAGAGGAGTCCAGGATGGCCTCTGTGACCAACTTGTCAGGAAGAAGAGTAGAGTCACTGTGAACTGAGACACAGAAGGCTAGCTGGATGTGGGGGGGGGAAATTGGCATTTGGGCTTAGGCGCATGAATTTTAGGATGCCAAATGGATAAAAGAAATGGAGCAGAGCCCATCTTTGCTGGCACTTGTAAAGTGATAATTGCTCTTACAAATGCTCTGTTCCATCCAATTGCATTTCACTAAAAAAGGAATAAGGTGGTACATTAAAGATAATTGGGGTCAAGAGAGTTTTGTTTTGTTTTGTTTTTAAGGTAGGGTCTCACTATGTAGCCCTGGCTGGCCTGGAACTTGACTTTTAGACCAGGGCTGCCTCAGCCTCCTGAGTGCTGTGATTAAGGCATATACCACCATTACTTATTACTTTTAAAGAGTAGGTGTTTTTTTTAATCAGTTTTTTTTCTTTCTCTCATTTGTAGTTTCTAGATTTTTCTTTCAATTTTTACAAAAACTTTGAGAATTTCATAAGTTTATAAGGTGTTTTGATCAAATCCATGCCCACTCCCTCCCCTCCAACATCCCCCCCTCTGAAGAGGTAACCCTAAAATATTTTAAGGATTAGATACAAGCTCCCAAATACTTTTGACATTTTTGGCCTTTGGAACAGAGTATGTTGCTAACAGGCCCAAGAACATTTTGACTTTTAGCCAAGAAACTGGCTACATTTCTTTGGGGTCTTTTTACCCTAACTGCCTAGCCAATTCCTACCTCCTATTCTTACCACACCATCCTCTGAAGTGGTTACCCAATTTGCCAATAGGGAATAGGGATGCCAATCTCTCTGGCTTCTTCCATGCTGAACAGGGACACAACTGGAGTACCCCTTCAGTGGGTCTATCTAAAAGACTCCCAAATTGCATAACTCTTGTCTCTAAGAGAAGAAGAAAATCCTTGACTTGTGAATAGGAGATGTGAAGGAGAAGTAAAGGCAAGAGTAATTAGCATTACAAGTTCTAGACAGGGAACTAGAAAAAAGTCAGAACAGGGCAAATTTCAAGTATTCATAAGGAAGTCCATTGGAGTTTCTTGACCAGGGCTTCCAAAAGCATCCCTCTATTGTGTTCTTCCTCATTTTTCTTTTGTCTACCAAGGCTGAACTAGTTGGCTGGGAAGAGTGGCTGGATACTCAGGTGAGGGTCCAGTGATCCTGCTTGGCACGCCTTTAATGAATGAGCACAACCGTCAGCAAGCCCAATTGTGACTATGTTTAGTGATCAGGCTCAGCCGAAGTCATGATGATGGTAGTTATTTCAT
>NW_008343971.1:1922992-1924154 GCF_000622305.1 Nannospalax galili
TTTCCTTACTGCTTAATAGAACTCCATTGTGTAAATACACCACATTTTTGTTAACCACTCATCAGCTGAGGGGCACTTAGGTTGCTTCCATCTCTTAGCTATTGTGAAAAGAGCAGCAACAAACATGGCCGTACAAGTGTCTCTGCAATAGGATGAGTCTCTGGGTATATGCCAAGGAGTGGTATAACCGGGTCATATGGTAGTTTCATTTTTAGTTTTTTAAGAGTGCTCCACACTGTTTTCCATAGAGGCTGCACAAGTTTGCAATTCCACCAACAGCGAATGAACATCCCCCATTCTCCACATCCTCGCCAGCATTTGGAGTCATTTGTTCTTTTGATCCTAGCCAGTCTGATTGGGGTAAGGTGATACCTTAGGGTGGTTTTAATTTGCATTTCCCTAATTACTAACAATGTTTCTTAGTCATCTTTATTTCTTCCTTTGGGAACTCTTTGTTTAGATCTTTAGTCCATCTTTTAACTGGATCATTTGGTTTCTTGATTCTTTGTTTTTTTGAGTTCTTTATATATTCAGGATGTTAAATGTCTGTCAGATGTTTTTCCCATTCTGTGGGTTTTCTCTTCACTTTTTTGATTGTTTCTTTTGCTATACAGAAGCTTTTTAGTTTAATGAGGTCCCACTTGTTGATTGCTGACCTTAATTCCTGAGCAACTTCCGTCTGATTTAGAAAATATTTCCTAAACCTATATCCTGCAAGTTACTGTCAATATTTTCCTCTAATAGTTTCAGGGTTTCCAGTTTCACATTGAGATCTTTGATCCATTTGGAGTTGACCTTGAGCAAGGTGAAAGACAGGGGTTTAGTTTCATTCTTCTACAGGTGGAGGTTCAGTCTTGACAGTATCATTGTTGAAGATGCTGTCTTTCCTCCAGTGTGTGATCTTGGTGCCTTTGTCAGCTATCAGGTTGCTGAAATTTATGAACTCATGTTTGGGTCTTCTGTTTTGTTCCACTGATCTACAAGTCTGTTTTTGTGTCAATACCATGTTGTTTTTATGACTATAGCTCTGTAGTATAGTTTGTGATCTGGTATGGTAATCCCCCAAGAAATTCTCTTTGTGGTCAGGATTGCTTTGGCTATCTGGGGCCTTTTGTGCTTAAATTTTAAGTCTTTTTTTTATTTCTGTGAATAATGTCATAGG
>NW_008343971.1:1924198-1924604 GCF_000622305.1 Nannospalax galili
GGAGCATTTCCCTGTATTATCTCTCCAATTGCTTGTTATTGTTATATAGAAAGGCTACGGATTTTTGTAGATTGATTTTATAACCTGCCATTATACTGAAAGTGTTGATCAATTCTAGGAGTTTTCTGGTGGAACTTTTGGGATCTCTTAGGTATAGTATCATATCAGCTGCAAAAAGTGATAGCTTGACCTCTTCTTTTCCAATTAGTACTCCTTTAATTTCCTTCTCCTGTCTTATTGCTCTAGCAAGAGTTTCAAGCACTATGTTGAAAAGGAGTGGAGATAGTGGACATCCTTGTCTGGTTCCTGATTTTAACGGGCATGCTTTCTCCATTTAGAGTGATGTTGGTGGGGAGTTTGTTGCATATAGCTTTAATTATGTTGAGGTATGTTCCCTCCAGTCCAA
>NW_008343971.1:1924824-1925174 GCF_000622305.1 Nannospalax galili
AGTACTTTGTTGACAATTTTTGCATCTATGTTCATTAAGGATATGGGTCTATAGTTTTCGTTTTTGGTTGTATCTTTACCTGGTTTAGGTATTAGAGTGATGTTGGTTTCATAGAAGGAATCTGGGAGTTCTCCTTCTGTTTCTATCATTTTGAATAATTTAAGTAGTACTGGTTGGAGGTTTTCTTTAAATGTCTGGTAGAATTCTGCTATAAATCCATCCACACCTGGGCTTTTTTTAGTTGGGAGGCTTTGTATTATGGTTTCAATTTCCTTATATGTTATGAGTCTGTTTAAACTGTTGATCTCTTCTTGGTTTAACTTTGGATGTTCCTATGAGTTCAGATATCC
>NW_008343971.1:1925349-1933567 GCF_000622305.1 Nannospalax galili
TTGGAGGTGCTCTTTCTTTCTTTTGGTTAACTGGGCTAAGGGTCTATCTATCTTGTTTAGCTTTTCAAAAAACCAGCTCTTAGATTCATTGATTCTTTGTATTGTTTTCTTTGTTATTTCATTAATTTCTGCTCTGATTTTTGTAAGTTCTTCTCTTCTGCTGGGTTTTAGTTTCATATGTTCTTGCCTTTCCAGTGCCTAGAGTTGCAGTGTTAGGTCATTTATTTGGACTCTTTCCAATTTTTTAATGTAAGCACTTAGAGCTACAAACTTTCCTCTTAGGACTGTTTTTAATGTCTCCCAGAGGCTGTGTTGTGTTGTATTGTCCTTTTCATTGAATTCCAGGAATTCTTTTATTTCTTTCTTAATTTCTCCTTTGACCCACTCATTGTTTAGAAGTGTGTTCTTCAATTGCCATGAGTTCATGTAGTGACTATGGCTTCATCCAATGTTGATTTTAAGCTTTATTGCTTTGTGGTCCAATAGAATGCATGGAATTATTTCAATATTTTTTTTGTTGAGGTTTATTTTGTGGCACAGTATGTGGTCAATCTTTGAAAAAGTTCCGTGAGGTGCTGAGTAGAAAATGTATTCTCTGGTGTTTGGGTGGAATAATCAAAGGATGTCTGTTAGGTCCACTTAATGTATGGTATCATTCAATTCAGATGTCTCTCTGTTTATTCTTTGTCCAGTTGACCTGCCTAATGGAGACAATGGGGTATTGAAGTCCCCTGCTATTACTGAGTAGGGGTTAATCTGTGTCTTAAAGTCCCATAGTGTTGTTTTTATTAATTTGGGTACACCAGAATTTGGTGCATATATGTTAAGGATTGTAATATCTTCTTAGTTGACTGTTCCTTTGATCAGAATGAAGTGACACTCATTATCTCTTCTGATTAGTTTTACTTTGAAGTCTACTTTGTCAGATATTAGAATTGCAACCCCTGCCATTTGCTTGGAATATTCTTTTCTATCATTTTACCTTAAGGTAGTGCCTGTCCTTGAAGGTGAGATGGGTTTCTTGCAGACAACAAAGAGATAGATTTTGTTTCTTAATCCATTTGCCTAGCCTGTGACTTTTGACTGGGGAGTTCAGTTCATTGATATTTAAGGTTGTTATTGAAAGGTGTGCATTGGTTGCTGTCATTTTGATTGCTGTTTGTGTTCTCTGTATAGTTTTGTGTTTCCTAGGTTATATCTTTGTTTATTTTCTTTCCTTGGCCCTAGGCTATAGTTGTTTCTGTGCTCTCTATATTGCTTCAAGTATTCTTTGGAGGGCTGGTTTTGTGGGCATGTATTCTTTCAGGCTATTCATGTCATGGAAGATTTTTCTTTCCCCCTCAACTATAATGGGCATTTTTGCTGGGTATAGTATTCTGGGCTGCCATCTAATGTCACGCAGAACTGGAAGTACCTTGGTCCAGGCTCTTCTGGCTTTCATAATTTGCATTGATAAGTCAGCTGTAATTCTGATGAGCTTTCCTCTTTATGTGACTTGTTTTTTTTCCTTTTGCTGCTTTCAGTATTCTCTCTTTGTTCTGTACATTTAGTGTTTTTACTATGATATGTCATGGGGAGTTTCTTTTCTGATCCTGTCTATTTGGTGTTCTATGTGCT
Organism: Nannospalax galili; assembly: GCF_000622305.1. Lineage (NCBI taxonomy): Eukaryota > Metazoa > Chordata > Mammalia > Rodentia > Spalacidae > Nannospalax > Nannospalax galili. The sequence goes on from NW_008343971.1 coordinate 1,926,967, forward strand.
TCCTGTATTTGTATGGGGATGTCGTATGGGAATGTCTTCCCTTACTTTTGGAAAATTCTCTCCTACAGTCCTGTTTAAGATCTGGTCAATACTCAACACCATTAATTCTTCTCCTTCCTCTATGCCAATGGTCTGTAGATTTGGTATTTTCATAGTGTCCCACATCTCTTGCATATTCCATTCCTGTGTTTTGTTTTGTTTTTTTAATTTTCCATACTCTTTGCTTGAGTGGTCCAAGTCTTCAACTTTATTCTCCAGTGTTGATATTCTGTTTTCCATTTCATTCATTCTAGGGATGAGGCTTTCCCCTGTTGTTTCAAGATGCCAATGGTCTGTAGATTTGGTATTTTCATAGTGTCCCACATCTCTTGCATATTCCATTCCTGTGTTTTGTTTTGTTTTTTTAATTTTCCATACTCTTTGCTTGAGTGGTCCAAGTCTTCAACTTTATTCTCCAGTGTTGATATTCTGTTTTCCATTTCATTCATTCTAGGGATGAGGCTTTCCCCTGTTGTTTCAAGATTATTGAGTTTTGCACTTCCTTCTTCATTTCTGCCTGAGTTTTCTTCAATGTTTCTATCTCTTTTGTGAATTCATTCAGAAGTTTATCCCTATCTACTTTTAGTTCTTTTATTTGTTTGTGTGTTCTTTAAATTCGTTGAATTCCTTGATCATGTTTATGACTATTCTTTTAAATTCAATGTCCCAGGCTATCTCTAGGGGGTTCTCCTTGTAGAACTCTTCCACTGGATTGGTGTGCTTTGCTGGGGACATAGTGTCCTGGCTTTCCATTTTATTATTCTTTCGTTGTGGTTTTGGCATGTGAATTTCTTTTGTTGTTTATGATTCTGATATGAGAATTAAGTTGAAGTATGCTTCTGTATGTATTATCTGGGTACCTAGATCCTTTCTTTTTTGGTTATGTAAAGCTGGTTGGTGCAGGGTTCAGGTTCTCTCAGGTTTATTTTGGAGGGAACTGATGGCTTCAGATCACCTATTCAGGAGTACCCACAGAAGCCCAATTCAGGTTCCAGTCAGGTACACTCAGACTTCCTTCACCATGTGGAGGCAGGATCCAGGCTCTCTCAGGCAGTCAGGTCAGTTGTCAACCCTATGCCAGAGGGAAGCCAGAGGGAGCCCAGAGGGGGGCCAGAACTCAGCACTCTCTATTGGTCTGCTAAGCTCCCAGCCACTACCCCAATGGAGGTCCAAACCTACCCTCTCAGGCTGTCTGCTAGGATCTCAGCCTTAGCCTACCAAAGCCAGATCTGCCCTTGGGCCTTGGGAGGGGCCTCACCAAATCCCAGGTAGGGGGATGGCATGGTGCAATTAGGGGAAGCTAGCCACCATGTGGAAGCAGGATTTGGGATTGTCAGGCTGTCCCCTGAGTTCTCAGGCCCTCTGGTAGTTGGAGGCCAGAGGGAGGCCAGAACCCAGCACACTCTGACAGTCTGCTGAGCTCCCAGCAGCTACCCTGATAGAGGAGGTCTGAACCCACCCTCTCAGGCTATCTGCTAGGATCTCAGCCTTAGCCTACCAAAGCCAGAACTGCCTTTTTATCAGTTTTTGATAAGGAATTTATAGATTTTAAAGGAATACTAATGGAAAATGGGTTATTTGCTGATTTTATAAATATACTTCTTGGCTGATATATGGTGTGTTTTCATAATTTTGAGTTCTGAATAAAAAGTCCAATAACCCAGGTAGCAAAGAGTGTTAGATTAGATGTGTATTCCCATAAGGCAAAGACTCAAACTTGCCAAATGCAAAATTGATTCTCATTAATGTCAACATCTCATGGGAAACTGAAAACAGTGTTTTGCTCATGTCTGGAAATTTATTGTATTTCTAGACTAATGAGTACATATATCATATGAATTAAGTTGATATTTTATATATCTTTGGACTGATAGAAAGTGATACTTGGTGTTAAGTCCTCCCCCACTTCTCTGCCTCCAGCTTGAACACCAAATATTATAAATCCTGTGATTAAAGACAACTAATTTAATGTTGCAAAGTTAGAAGCAGCTAAAGTAGATGTTAACAATAATAATACTGGGGCTGTTGAGATGGCTCATCAGGTTAAGGTGCTTGCCTGATGACATGAGTTTGAGCCCCAGAACCCACATGGTGGAGAGAGAGTGAACCAGCTCCTACAAAGTTGTCCTCTGACCTCCACACATGCACTGTGGCACAAGCACTCACCCCTGAAATAAATAAATGTAAAAATACTTTTGTACATAGTAATATACTGGTTCAACAAAATGAGGACATGTTATAACAAAGTTCTTTTAAAAGTAATGTGATAAAATTATTCCAACATCTTCACATAATTGCTGAGTATAGTAAAATACGTGCATTGTATGGTTAAGGTTTTCTCTTCCATGGTCCCTCTGAGAAAAAGTTTATCATTTATTCTAAAGAATCAATTTAGTGATATGTGTTATGTCTTCACATTATTGTCAACAATATGCTTCAAGGAGTGATGCCTAATTATGTTGGCATATTAGCGTGCTATAGGCATACAATTATGTGCCCAGGTTAGGAGCATTATGGTAACTGGCCACGCCTGGGACAGGTAACAGGAGGAAAGATAAAGGACTGGAGTTATGGAGATCACAAGCTGTTGGGTGAAGAAAGAACAGAACTGATCAGGATAAGACAGGCCTGTTTCTTTAGGACTTAGGCCTTGAACAAGAGAGATAGAATTACCATAGACAGACAGTGTCAGGGAGGCTGTTGGCTGGAAAGCTGGATCATAGGCCTGTTTGGTGAGAGTCATGTAAAAGTGATGATTTATTGGTATTTATTTTATTCTAGATACCCTGAAACATTTATATACACTAAATAATTTAATTGTCGTACTAATATAAGATAGATACAATTAATATCTCCATTTTATAAATGAGATACAAAATGATTAAGTAATTACTTCCAATTGTATAATAAATGGTCTGGCCTCAGAAGCTAGGGTCTTGATCTCTCTGCCCAAGATGAAACTTAGAAGTGGCTACGAGACTGAGTTTGCCATCTAAGAATGTCACCAACCCATCAGGGTAAGGAAGCTGCATGATTTCCAAATCTAGAATAACTGTTTGTTGCTCTAATAAGCCTGTTTTTCCAGAACAAATGTGAAATAACATAAAGTAATGCTTTCAACTTAAGAATTGACTAAAGGCAAAACTAAAATGGAAACTATAGACAGCATCTAAAGTCCTCCTCAGTACCAAAAAGATACAAGATTATTGGGACATCCATGGGTATGCACGCTCAGAGAAAGCTAAATGAGTCTGAGTGATTGGCAAACTTCTCTTATTAACTGAAGCTGTGGGCACCAATCATGTAAAGTGTCTAATGAATGTTTCCTTTAATAAGTTGAAGATGTTCAGCCCACCATGTTTGCTGTAGGTACAGTACATATAGTTATGTGGGGAAATGTACATGACAACTTCTTGTTCCAATTGTCACTAAACTAGAACCGTGGAAGTTGTTTTTGTTTTGTTTTGTTTTTTTCCCTTGGTTCTAAGGCTGAAATTCAGACTGGAAAATGTACAAGGGAGTGGTTTTTAAGAACCTGGTTGTGTAAGCAGCAAGGTTTTCTTCTGTTTCACAAAAGCATTCACGTCCAACAGTTAGCCTCCATGCCTGACAGTGCTGACAGAGTGGAGAGTGTGAACCTCGTCACACTGGGCACATTGACTCTGCACTTCTCCACATCAAAAGTGAATCAGAAAGGGGAGGAACTGTTTCCAGCATGAAATATTCATAATGAATGCCCTTACAGGTTTTTAAGTAAGGATTCAAAACATTTTGTGAAACTGTTAATACTAATCATTCCTATGATTTTAGGGGTCTTGCTCAAGAGGTATGTTTTAGAAATGTGTTTAGCATTTTGAATGAGTAATTTATTGTTTCCATATCAAAAGAGTGATTTTTTTTTTCAAAATAAGGTCCCATGTACTCCAGAAGAGCCTCAGACTCACTATATAGCCAAAAATGACCTTAAATTTCTGATCCTCCTGCCTCCAGGGTATCGGTGCATGTGCTCTAACAGCTAAGCTATATATCCGGCTCCTCAAAATAAAGTGAAAGCCCCATGAGGTGCACACCCCTTTAATTCCAGCACTCAGGAGGCAGAAGCAGGAGCATCTCTGTGAGATCAAGTTCAGCTTGGTTTACATAACAAGTTCCAAACCAGCTGGGACAAAAAACAAAAACAAAAATATAAAACTTTAAGGTAAGAATGTGATTAGGCTTTTATGCTGACTAAACTCTACTGTAAATATCAAATACCTCTTACTCTTTTATGATTTTTACTGATTGGAAAACAATGATTGTATATTAGTGCATATAGCCATCCAAAATTCTATTCAAATGTAAAATTTTGAGAAGATACTTTTCAATCCAAATGTAACTAGGGTTGCTAGGAATTTATTTGCCTCATCTTCTAAATAGAAACACTGGGCTCTGCAGTTTTAGATTATAATGTCCTTGTTAATGTAAACATCTAACTCAGCACCAAATGCAGACTGGAATAAAATAATCAAAGATTTACCTGTCTGCATGTTTTCCACACACCCAGAACCATGTGACTGGAAATTGAATCACACGACTGCCATTTCCAAAGGCCTAACATTGTCATTCAAGTTCTTTTTAAAAAGTTTAAGTGGATGTCAACCTTCATCTGGGACTCATACTACCTTCATTCATCTGGCTAAGGAGACCCTTTTAAAGAGACCAATTTTAAGAAGATATCTTGTATTTATTATTTTAAAATTATGATTAAGCCTTCACAAAATTTATATAAAACTGGAAGCTTGAGTGAATGCTGAATACTCAGGAAGCAGTTTTAGCTGTTTAAGGCTCGAGTCACACAACCATGACGAGGAGGGTTGCCATGCATAACAGCAAATGAGAACCCATGTACCCAAGTGGGTCATGGTGGCAGAAACTTAATTTTTAGAAATTTACAATTGTTGAGAAGTTTACCACAGGTGAATTTATATTTTCTTAGTATTCAAATGGCTGCCTCATTAAATTTCTTGAAATCCAGAAATAGTTTTGTAGGTTAGAATATTTCCCCCCACTTCAGAGACCAGCTCTGTAGTAGGAACACAGCTTAGCCATATAGTTGGGTACCATTAAAAGACTAGACCTCATCTTCACATTGCTAAGACAAACTCATTTTCTTGACAAAAATTCTGGTTTTGTATACATGAGAAACACAAATTCATGTTCAGTTTTAGCTTTATATTTCACATTACCCTAGTTTCACCTGTTGCTGTGATGAAATACCCAGATAAAAAGCAACTTAGGGGAGAAAGGGCTTATTTTAGTTCACAATTCCAGGTGACAGTCCATCATAGAAGGGAAGTCAAGGCAGCAGGAACATAGGACAGCCAGTCACATCACACCCACATTGGGAGCAGAGAGAAATGGATACATGCATGCTTCTTATTCAGCTCACATCAGCCCAGACCCTAAACCCAGAGAATAGCGTCACACAGTTGTCTGGGTCTTCCCACACCCATTACTGTAATCAAGACAATCCCCCACAGACATGCCCATAGGCCAATCTAATGCTGGTAATCCCTTCCAGAGATTATCTTCCCAGTGATTCTAAATTGTGTTGACAATTAAAATTAGCCATCATCTCACCTCCCTTTACTTCCCTGGGCTGCACAGCCGCCTGTGTCCTGGTCCCAGCACCTTCCTTGGGTAAGTCCAGCACAAGCCCAGCATACCTTGACTCCCCCAGCCTCTTTCACCCTCCCAGCTCCCCACCAAGTCTCTCCTCAGGCTGGGTATAGGCCCATTTCTTGTTTTGGCACCCCAGACACCAGGGCTAACCTCTGGGCCCTGAGCTGCCACTGCTTCCTGATCCTTTGCATCAGGACCAACCCATTTCCTCTCTGCTGCCCCCAGGAACCCTCTAGGCCTGATCCCACCCTCATCTCCCTTTACTTCCCTGGCTGGCACGGCCACCAGCTTCCTGAGACCAGCATCTATCCTGGGCCCTTCTCCCAGGCCAACCCAGCCCCCAAATTCTTGAGGGAAGCATCTTTCCTGAAGGGACCCATACCTTAGGAGAAAGCCTGATCTCATCTGAACCTCATCTCACTTGGGCCTCTGTGGGAACTCCTGAAGACAAAAGCAACTAGGCCATTCCAATATAAAATCAAAAGAGAGAACCTGAAGCCTAGACCAACCAGCTTTTCATGCCCAACAAGTAAACCACAAAGGCACATAAAGTTTACAAAAAGAAGCAGATCTAAACTCAAAGGAAGGCTTGCATCTCACACAAGAATCAGAAACTATGAAGGAAATTCACATGTCAAAGTCACAAAGGAAAAATAATAACATGAAAAACCCAAATAATATATCCCCACCAAGTACCAATAGTCCTCTAGAGATGTACAATGAGAACTCCCTAGAGATAACACAGGACATGGAACTCAAAAGAGCAATTATAAACATGATAAAAGAACTCAGTGAATTTAAAGAACACACAAAGAAATCAAAGACCCGAAAGAAGATAGGGATAAACTTCTGAATGAATTCAGAAAAGAGTTAGAAATATTGAAGAATACTCAGGCTGAAA
>NW_008343971.1:1933766-1968715 GCF_000622305.1 Nannospalax galili
TAGAAAAACCAAACTTACGAATGATAGGCATACAAGAAGGAGAAGAACCTCCAAAAAGTGGTGTGGAACAGATCTTCAACAGGATTGTAGAAGAAAATTTCTCAAAATTAAAAAAAGATATGCCCATACAAACACAAGAAGCATATAGAACACCAAATAGACAGGACCAGAAAAGAAACTCTCCACGGCACATCATAGTAAAAACACTAAACATTCAGAACAAAGAGACAATACTGAAAGCTGCAAAAGAAATATAACAAATCACATATAAAGGAAAACTCATCAGGATTACAGCTGACTTTTCAGTGCAAACTATGAAAGCCAGAAGAGCCTGGACCAAAGTATTCTCACCTCTAAATGACCACAGATGCCAACCCAGATGACTTTCCGCAGCCAAAATGTCTATTATAGTCGAAGGGAAAGAAAAATATTCCATGATATAAATAGCCTGAAAGAATTCATGTCCACAAAACCAGCCCTTCAGAGAGTTCTTGAAGCAATACAAAGAGATGAAGAAAGGGACGACTATACACAAGGGGTGACGAAAAGGAATTCAATGAAAGAATAACAGTAGAAATGTACAACTATATCAAGAATGTGGACAGAAATAAAAATGACAGGATTCAATACACATCTTTCATTAATAACTTTAAATATCAATGGACTGAACTCCCTAGTCAAAAGATACAGACTAGTTGAATGGATTAAGAAACAAAACCCATCTTTTTGTTGTCTGCAAGAAACTCATCTCACTTTCAAGGACAGGCACTACCTTAAGGTGAAAGGATGGAAAAAAATATACTAAGCGAATGGTACTAAGAAAAAAGCAGGTGTTGCAATTCTAATATCTGATAAAATAGACTTTAAACTAAAACTAATCAGAAGAGACAAAGAGGGCCACTTCATTCTGATCAAAGGAACAATAAACCACGAAGATATTACAATCATGAATATATAGTAACCAAACTTTGATGCACCCAACTTCATAAAAACAGTACTACAAGACTTTAAGACCCAGATTAATCCCAACTTATTAAGAGTAGAGGACTTCAATACCCCATTATCACCATTGGATAAATCAACAGGACAGAGAATTAGCAGAGAGACATCTGAATTAAACAATACCATATATCAAATGGACCTAACAGACATCTACCGAATTTTCCACCCAAGCACCAAAGAATATACTTTCTATTCAGTGCCCATGGAACCTTCTCCAAAATAGACCATGTACTGGGGCACAAGACAAACCTCAACAAATACAAAAAGATTTAAATAATTCCATGCATTCTATCAGACCACAATGTAATAAAGCTTAAAATCAACGCCAGAAGAATCCCCAGTAACCACATGAACACATGTAGATTAAACCACACACTCCTGAATGATGAATTGGTCAAAGGAGAAATTAAGAAAGAAATAAAAGTATTCCTGGAACTAAACAAAATGGACAATACAACACAACAAAGCCTCTGGGACACACTGAAAGCAGTCCTTAGAGGGAAGTTTATAGCTCTAAGTGTCTACGTTATAAAATCAGAAAGATCACAAATAAATGACTTAACATTGCAACTCAAGACACTTGAAAAGCAACAGCAAATGAAACCCAAACTCAGCAGACAAGATGAAATAACAAAAATCAGAGCGGGAATTAGTGAAATAGAAACAAAGAAAACAATACAAAGAATCAACAAATCCAAGAACTGGTTCTTTAAGAAGACAAACAAGATTGATAAACCATTTACCTTCAAATTTCATGATTGCATCCTTTTTCACTGCTGAGTAGAACTCCATTGTTTAACATTTTCATTACCTACTTGCAGGGCGGGTCTCTCTCTCTCTCCGGGGCGGGCGCAGGTGGGCTCTGCAGGCGGCTGCAGGCGGGCTCTGCGCCAAGCTGCGGGAGGCTCGGGCCAGCTGCAGGAGGCTCTCCCTCTGCTCGCGGGTCATTGGCCACCTGTCCGTGAGGGCAGGGAGAGCAGAAGCGGAACGGGGTCAGAATGGCCAGTGAATGCTGATGGAAGACAGCTCTTCTGGGAAGACTGATCACAGGCTGGTCCCAGGCACAGTGAAACAGCTCAGCTCCAGACAGATTCAGTGATACAGCTCTGTTTATTAGTGGGAAAACTAGAGAATTTATAGTGTGGAGGCAGTAGCAAAAGCCTCAGTTGATAGGTGCTCATAGTTATGCTTTATTTACATGTGGCAGTGGGGTTCTATCTCCCAGACTGTCAGACAGTGTCTGATTATCATATAGAAAAAACCTGGTAGTTTCTATGCCAGAGGTCATGTTTCAGATAAGGCCAGGCATCTTCACGTGGCGGCACTTTCAAAGTGAGCCAGGAAGAGAACAGGAGGCCCCCTGCTGAAAAGGGGAGTCTCTCCATATGGTGCCGAGCCGCTCAGGGCTATCCGGACATGGAGAAACTGCAACCCTAACAGCAGGGTTCCCCAACACCTACTCATCAGTTGAGGGACACTTAGGTTGCTTCCATTTCTTAGCTATTGTGAAAAGAGCAGCAACAAACATGGATGTACATGTGTCTGTGCGTTAGGATGAGTTTTTTGGGTATATGCTAGGGAGTGGTATAACTGGATCAAATGATAAGTTCATTTTTAGTTTTTTAAGAGATTTCCACACTGCTTTATATAGGGGTTACACAAGTTTGGAGTCCCACCAGCAGTGGTTGAGCATTCCCCTTTCTGCACATCCTCTCCAGCATTTGGTATCATTTGTTCTCTTGTTATTAGGCAATCTGATTAGAGTAAGATGAAATCTTAAAGTGGTTTTAATTTGCATTTCCTTAATTACTAACGAAGTTGGACACCTTTTAAGATGTCTCTTAACCATCTTTATTTCTTCTTTTGAGAACTCTGTTCAGATCCTTAGTCCATCTTTTAGTTGGGTCACTTGCTTTCTGGATTCTTTGTTTTTTGAGTTCTTTATATATTCTGGGTGTTTATACCTCTGTCAGATTTGTCACTGGTGAAGATTTTTTTTTCCTGCACTGTGTTTTCTCTTCAATTCCTTGGCTGTTTCTTTTACTGTACAGAAGCTTTTTCATTTAAAGAGGTTTCACTTGTTGATTCTTGACCTTAATTCCTAAGCAATTGATGTTTGGCTTAGAAAGTCCTTTCCTACAACTATATCTTGTGGGTTATTACCAGTGTCTTATTGTAACAGTTTCAGAGTTTCAGGTTCCACATTGAGGTCTTTAATCCATTTGGAGTTGACTTTTGTGCAAGGTGAAAGATAACGGTCTAATTTCATTCTTCTACATGTGGAGATCCAGTTTTGCCAGCACCATTTGCTGAACATGCTGTCTTTCCTCCAGTGAATGTTCTTGGCCCCTTTGTCAAATATCAGGTGGCTGAAGTTGAATATACTCATGTTTGGGTCTTCAGTTATGTTCCATTGATCTATTGGTCTGTTTTTATGCCAGTATCATGCTGTTTTTATTATTTTAACTCTGTAATATAGTTTGATATCTGGTATAGTCATCCCCCCAGCATTGCTCTTTGTGCTCAGGGATGCTTTGGCTATCCGGGGTCTTTTGTGCTCCCATATGAATTTTAGGATTTTTTTTTGTAATTCTGTGAAGAATGTCATGGGGATTTTGATTGGCATTGCATTGAATCTATATACTGCCTTTGGTAGGATGGTCATTTTCACAATATTAATTCTTCCAATCCATGAGCATGGGATGTCCTTCCATCTTCTGATGTCTTCCTCAATCTCTTTCCTTAAAGATTTAAATTTTTCATTGTAGAGGTCTTTAATGTCTTTGTTCAGGTTTATTCTGAGATTTTGTGAATGGGAGTGTTTTTATGTACTCTTTCTCCAATTGCTTGTTACTGATATATAGAAAGTCTACTGATTTCTGTAGATTAATTTTATAATCTGCCACTTTACTGAAAGTGTTCATCATTTTTAGGAGTTTTCTGGTAGAATTTTTGGCATCTTTTAGATAATATATCATCTGCAAAAAGGGATAATTTGATCTCTTCTTTTCCAATTATTACTCCTTTAATTTCCTTCTCCTGTCTTATTGCTCTAGCAAGAGTTTCAAGCACTATGTTAAAGAGGAGTGGAGGTAGTGGACATCCTTGTCTGGTTCCTGATTTTAATGGGAATGCTTCCAGTTTTATTCCATTTAGATTGATGGTGACTGTGGGTTTGTTGTATATGGCTCTAATTATGATGAGGTATGTTCCCTCCAGTCCAGTTCCCTCTAGGACTTTTAACATAAATGCATGTTGAAGTTTGTCAAAAGCCTTTTCTGCATCTATTAAGATGACCACATGGTTTTTCTCTTCAGGTCCATTTATATGATTTATGATGTTTATTGCCTTACATATATTGAACCATCCCTGCATTTATGGAATAAAGTCAACTTGATCATGGTGGATGATCTTTTTGATGTGTGTCTGTATGCAGTTTGCAAGCATTTTGTTGAGATTTTTTACATCTATGTTCATTAAGGATATGGGTCTATAGTTTTCTTTTTTGTTAGTATCTTTACCTGGTTTTGATATTGGAGTGATGCTGGCTTCACAGAAGGGATTTGGAAGTTCTCCTTCTGTTTCTATCTTTTTGAATAAATTAAGTGGTATTGGATGTAGATCCTCTTTAAATGTCTGATAGAATTCTGCTGTGAGTCCATCTGGGCTTTAGTCGAGGGTGAGAGTTGTATTACTGTTTCAGTTTCCTTATGTGTTAGGGGTCTGTTTAAGCTGTTGATCTCCTCTTGATTTAGCTTTGGTGATTCCAATGATTTTAGATACACATCCATTTCTTTTAGGTTTTCAAATGTAATAGCACATAGGTTTTTAAAATATTCCCTTATAGTGTTCTGGATCATTTTGTGTCTGTTGTGATGTTTCCCCTTTCATTTCTCATTTTGTTGATTTGGAGTTTTTCTTTCTTTTGGTTAACTGGGCTAAGGGCCTGTTTATCTTGTTTATCTTTTCAAAGAATCAGCTCTTGGATTTGTTGATTCTTTGTATTGTTTTCTTTGTTCCTATTTCATTAATTTATGCTCTGATTTTTGTTATTCTTGTCTCCTGGGTTCGGGCTTCATTTGTTGTTGCCTTTCAAGTGTCTTCAGTTATAGTGTTAAGTCATTTGTTTGTGTTCTTTCTGTTTTTTGTTTTGTTTTGTTTTTTTAATGTAAGCACTTAGAGCTATAAACTTCCCTCTTAGGACTGTTTTTAAAGTGTCCCAGAGGTTTTGTTGTGTTGTATTGTCCTTTTGATTTAGTTCCAGGAATACTTTTATTTCTTTTCTTAATTTCTCCTTTGACTCATTCATCATTCAAGATTGTGTTGTTTAATCTCCGTGAATTCATGTAGTCACTAGGGCTTTACCTGGTGTTGATTTTAAGCTTTATTGCATTGTGGTTTGATAAAATAAATGGAATCATTTCAATTTTTTTTGTATTTGTTGAGGCTTGGTTTTTGCCCCAGTGCGTGGTCAATTTTAGAGAAAGTTCCATGGAGTGCTGAATAGAAAGTATAGTCGTTGGTGCTTGGATGGAATACTTGGTAGTACTCTGTTAGGTCTATTTGATGTATAGTATTGTTTAATTCACATGTCTTTCTGCTTACTCTTTGTCCAGTTGACCTGTGTAGTGGAGACAGTGGGGTATTGAAGTCCCTTACTCTTAGTGAGTTGAGATTAACCTGTGTCTTAAAGTCTTGTAGTATTGTTTTTATTAAATTGGGTACACCAGAGTTTGGTGCATACATGTTAATGATTGTAATATCTTCTTGATCAATTGTTACTTTGATCAGAATGAAGTGACTCTCTATCTCTTCTAATTAGTTTTAGTTTAAAGTCTATTTTGTCAGATATTAGAATTGCAATGCCTGCTTTTTTCTTAGTACCATTGGCTTGGAATATTTTTTTCTTTCCTTTCACTTTAAGGTAGTGCCTGTCCTTGAAGGTGAGACAGGTTTTTAATGTAAACACTTAGAGCTATAAACTTCCCTCTTAGGATAAAAGATAGATTTTTGTTTCTTAATCCATTCAACTAGCCTGTATCTTTGCCCAGGGAGCTCAGTCCATTGATATTTAAAGTTATTATTGAAAGATGTGTTTGAGTCCTGTCATTTTAATTTCGCTTACATTCTTGGTCTAACTGTGCTTTATACCTTCATTTAGTTTCTTTCTGTTACCTTTTAGGTATCCTTTCTTTAGCTGTTTGTATTGCTTCAAGAATTCTCTTAAGGGCTGGTTTTGTGGACATGAATTCTTTCAGCCTATTTATATCATGGAAATTTTTTCTTTCCCCTTCAATTATAATAGACATTTTTGTTGGGTAAAGTATTCTGGGTTGGCATTTATGATCATTTAGAACTGGAAATACTTTGGTTCAGGCTCTTCTGGATTTCATACTTTGCACTGAAAAGTCAGCTGTAATTCTGATGGGTTTTCTTTTATATGTGACTTGTTTTGTTTGTTTGTTTTTGCAGCTTTAAGTATTCTCTCTTTGTTCTATACATTTAGTGTTTTTACTATGATGTGCTGTGGAGAGTTTCTTTTCTGGTACTGTCTATTTGGTGCTCTATGTGTTTCTTGTATTTTTGTGGGCATGTCTTTCTTTAATTTTGGGAATTTTTCTTCTACAATCCTGTTGAAGATCTGGTCCATACCATTTATCCTGAGATTCTTCTCCTTCCTCTATGCCTATGATGTATAAATTTGGTCTTTTCATGGTGTCACCCATTTCCTGCATATTCTATTCCTGTATTTTCTTAAATTTTTCATAATCTTTGCTTGAGTGGTCCAATTCGCTAACTTTATTGTCCAGGCTTGATATTCTATTTTCTGTTTAATTCGTTTTATTAATGAGGCCTTCTCCTGTCATTTCTAATTGGCTTATTAAGTATATCACTTCTTTATTTCAGCCTGAGTTTTCTTCAATATTTCTAACTCTTTTGTGAATTCAGTCAGCAGTTTATTCCTATCTTTATTTCTTCGATTTGTTTATATGTTCTTTAAACTCATTGAATTCTTTAACCATGTTTATAATTGTTCTTTTGAATCCTGTGTCCTGTGTTATCTCTAGGGGGTTCTCATTGTACTCCTCTACAGGACTGTTGGTGCTTGGTGGGGACATATTATTTGGGTTTTTCATATTATTTGTGTGTGTGTGTGTGTGTGTGACTTTGGCATGTGAATTTCTTTTGTTGTTTCTCATTCTGGTGTGAGACTCGAGCCTTCCTTTGTTGAGTTCAAGTCTGTTTCTGTTGATTGATCTAGTCCTAAGGTTCTCTCTTTTGATTTTATATTGGAGGGGCCAGATGACTCAAGTTCAGTTGCTCAGGAGTTCCCACAGAGACCCAAGTTAAATGAGGATCAGATGCTCTCAGGCTTCCTCCCAAGGTCTAGTCAGCAGGCACAGCACAATTTGGGAAGCTTACTAGGTGGAGGTTGGATTCAGGTGGTCTCAGGCAGTCTGCAAAAGTCTGGGCTCTTATTAAAGGGCAGGGAAGCCTAACGCTGAAGCAGTGGGAGGAGCTGTAGGTGGTCCCAATATAAGGGGATGGAAAAGGTGCAATTTGGAAACCTCACCCCTCACAGAGCTAAGAGGTAGTTCAGAGATCTGGGGTGCTAAGAGCAAAAGCAGGCCTGTGCACAAGGCTAGGAGAACAAGATGTGGGGTCCGGGAGATTGGGGTTGTTCATGTTGTGGGAGTCAAGACTCCATAGGCGGGATTAGACTTACCAGGGAAGGATGTTGGTCTAGGGAATTCAAGGCAAGTTGGGGTTGTTGATAGAAGGCTGGTATCACGTGTACAAAGGAAAGTTGGGGGTGGGGACAGACTGTAAAGGCTCTAAGAAACTAGACTGAAGAACTGAGTTGGTCTGGGTGCAGAGGATCAGAATGCAGTGGGTGGGTCTGGGTTAAGAATATAGTCCAGAGTTCTTGGGTGCTAAGAGCAGAAGTGGTCCTGTGCCCAGGGCTAGAACAAGAACAGGATGCAGGGCCTTGGAGATTGAATTTGCTCAGGTTGAGGTAGTCAAGGCACAGTGGGCGGGATCAGACTTACCAGGGAAGAAGGCTGGTCTCAGGAATCTCAGGCAGGTTTGGAGTGGGGACAGCCAGGGTAGAAGGTGGTTCTCAGGATTCCAAAGGAAAATTGGGGGTGGGGACAGCCTGTTGAAGGCTCTAAGAAACTAGACTGAAGAATTGAGCTGGTCTGGGTACAGCAGATCAGGATGCAGTGGGCCTGTCTGGACTAAGGATAGTCCAGAGATCTGGGGTGCTAAGAGCATAAGTGGGCCTGTGCCTAAGGCTAGAAGGAGAACAGGATGTGAGGTGAACATTTCCTAAAACCCACCAGATGATTCCAGTCCTCAGTCAGTGGACTTAGAGCAGCAAGTTCTCCAGCAAGCTCCAGAGGGCTTGCTAAGTCAGACTTAAAACTCCAGAATGTTTGCAGGTTTGTAGTAGGAGCTGGGGAGTCACAGTCCCTGTGCGGTGCTGGTGCTACAGGGACCATCTACTGAGCACCATTGCCACTGAGCACTTCCTTAGTAATAAGCCCGAAAAGTTATGTTTTTGTTTAATATCTATGCAAAAAGCCATTCTTATCAGATAACTTACTGTCTTTGGTAAATCAAGCTAGAAGTAAAGCAGTCATTTCTCGTCCCCACTTCAAGTTCAGTCTAGACTTAGGTTGAATTATGGTATTAACCGTGCTCAAACAAATTGAATTTATAATGCTAAAGGCAGAAGTGGCTACTTCTTCCAAGTCATTTGCTTATTTTCACCCAAAATAACAAAGTCATATAATAATGAAAATGGAGAATTTTAAGTTTTAAAGAGCCACAAGAACTTCTCTAAGTCATCCCATTATCTTAGGACTGGTAAGAAATGATTCCTTGCTTGTGGAAGTCAGAAACTTGAACAAGGTGAAACAAGGGAATGGAGTGGACAATAAAGTGGATAGGCAACAGGCAGGAGGAAGAAAGCAGCCTGGCTGAGATGGGTGGTTTGTATTGACACAGAAGGAATGGATGTGAACAAGGACAGAGCCACAAACACCTGGCAGAATAATTCAGATTTAATGACCTGAGCAGGAGGAAGTTGTGCAGAGTTCTTGAGCAGAAGGGTCACATGAGGTGAACCTAGTTCATCAGAACTATTGGGTCTGATGGTGTAGTTTCAGGACAAATGGAAGCATTTTCCATTACTGCAAGGAGGAACAGAACCACTGTTTAAAATAATAACATGGGCTCAGTGGTGAAGAGCGCTTGCTGCTCTCGCAGAGGACCCAAGTTCAGGTTCCAGCTCCTACAACTGGCAGCAACCGCCTGTAACTCCAGTTACAGGGACTCAAACACCCTCTTCTGGGCTCCACAGTCACTCCACTTTTCCTCATGCATAAACACATATGTACATAACTAAATATTTTATGGGATAATTTGAGTATTGATGTTAGGTCTTCTCCAAAGACCCAAGACACCTGGTTCTGGGTTTTGTTTTTTTGTTTTTTTGTTTTTTTTTTTTTAGTTGAGAAAGTTCTAATTACTGCTTCTATCTCATTGGTTGTTGTGGGTCTGTTTAAATCATTAATCTTCATTTAACTTGTGTAATTCATATGCATCTAGAAATCATTTCTTTTGGATGTTCTAGTTTAGTGGACTATACATTCCAAAATATGTTCTTATGATTTTCTGATTTTCCTCAGTGTCTGCTTTATATCTCCCCTTTTCGTCTCTAATTTTATTAATTTGAGACTTCAAGCTATTAAAATCGATGGCTGATGGGGGAGGAAGAGCCATTTTTTCAGCGATGTAGTGATGTGGCCCCTGTGAAGTGCCTACACATGCTCCAGTAGACCGTCCGATACCCGTGCACATGCAGACAGTACTGAGTGGACTCAGTGGGCTAAAAAAAAAAAAAAAAGCACATGAAGTTGGGAGGGAAAAGTGGTGGGGGGGGTTAAAGGAGGTATTGGGGAAAATAGATGGTAAATTTGATCAAAACACATTGTATACATGTATGAAATTCTCAAACATTAAAATATTAACAATAAAAATATGAAAGCAAAAGAAAAAAATCCTTTAAAATCTATTTTTATTGAGTTTTTGTGAATTTCTTACAATACACTTTGGTCATGTTTAGAACCCCTCTTCATAACCCCCCCACACCAGATTTCATGTATTCTGTCATATATGTTAAGGCCCATCAAGTCAAATGTGTATGTCCCCAAATATCCCTTGGTGTGAGTCCATCCACTGGAGCCTGGTCAGCCTATCTAGTGTCACTCCTTTAAAGAAAACCAACTCTCCCTCTCCCAGTAGAAATCGGTTGCCAATAGTTCCTTAGCTAAGGTTGGGGATTCTTACCTATTTTCCTACTTCTATGCTGGGTTTTTGTCTGGTTTGACTTTGCATGAGACTTGTGCATGCTGTCACCATTGCTGTGAGCTCATGTGAGAAAATTCCCAGCTGCCGGGAAACTCCGTTTCCTTGTGGCCATCCACCTCCCCTGGCCCTTACAGTCTCTCCACCCTTCCACAATGGCCCCTGAGCCTTGGGTGGCAGAAGTTTGATATAGGAAATCTTAAACTAATATCACAATGACCTTTTATTGTTTTTGCAAAAGCAAGGAATGAATTTCAGGAAGAATTTTTTTTTTAATTCTAGTAGGTTCGTTTTGAGTTATATCTGTATCTGAATTGAAAAATAAAAGGACAGTTTGAAATCTACCACGAGGATGGGCAGTTCTTTCCATGGGATTCTCTCAAAGCAGAGGCGCATACTTTGAGAAGTTCATAGATACCTTCAAGTCTAAGGTTCATCTCAAATAGACAGAGAGGTTCTATGGTGAGATCATTTGATAAAAGAAACTTTGATCCTTTTCTTTTGAGGTATTTAAGGAAACTTAACTTTTAGAATTAGCTCCTCAACAAACAAAAAAGCTTAGTGGAGTCAACATCTAAATCAACTCTCCAGGAGGCAGCTGAAACTTGAGTCATGAATACAGAGAAATGAGGAGTGGCAATGCTCATCACAGGAGCCATAGCACACCTTCCAAACTTATGGGGAAAGACAGCTGTGGTGGTTTGAATGAAAATGTCCCTCATAGGTTCCAAGTACTTAGACATTTTGTGACCAGTTGGTGGCGCTGTTTTGGGAGGTCTTAGAAGGTGTGGCTAGCCTGGAGGAAGCCCATCACTGGGGGCAAGCTTGGAAAGTTCTTAAGCCTTGCCAGATCTAAAGTCACTCTCTTGCTTCCTTTGCCTACTTGAAGATGTGAGTGCTCTGCTTTCTGCTCCTGCTCCTGCCACCATGCCTCTTTGCTATGATGGACTGTAATTTCCCTGGAACATACTGTAAGCTCAAATAAACTCTTCCTTCTATAAGTTGCTTTGGTCAGTGTTTCTATCATAGCAACAGAAAAGTAACTAATACAGTAGCTAAGGACTGGATTTTGAAAGTGACCCCTCAGCAATAGAAGAGAAAGTGTAAGGAAAATAAGGTCACAGAAAATTTTGTGTACTCTCTTAATTTTTATAGATTTTCTTGGCACTTTCCTTCTGTCTACTCACTGACTGGGTTGGATCCTTGTGAGAATAGTCTCATTACAATAGAGGGTAACAGGACTGGGACAACAGCTCAGTCAGTAAAGCACTTGTTGCACAAGAATGAGAAACTCATTTGATCCCCAGAATCCAGGTAAAAAGCCAAGCATGGCAGCATGTGCTTTTAATTCCAGTGGAGCTAAGTGAATCCCTGGGTTCACTGCACAGCCAGCCTAGCCTAATCAGTGGATCCCAGGTTCAAGTAAAAGACCCTATCTCATAAAACAAGGTATATTTGGGGGGGCTCCTGAAGAATGGCACTCAAGGTTGATCTCTGGCCTCCACGTGGAGAGAGAGAGACAGAGAGAGAGACAGAGAGATGGGGGAACAAAGGTGGCTCTTGGGAAGTTTAAGAAGGAAAACATGGGAGAATATGGTTGTTGGCGCACACTGCTCTGAAGGAGGACAGAAGTGAGGCTTGAGAGTAAATGGGCCACAGGATCAAGACAAACCTTCCTACAGGCTGGAAAGAAGTTCTGTACATTTTAGATAGCGCAGAAACAGCCAAAAACCTTGAAGACTTAAACAAAACTGAAGTACGACTTTCCTGTTGGTTTGGAGGAAAACAAAAAGAGATGTTGCAGGAAGGGAAACACTATGTGCTGCTTTTCAAGTGAAGCTATGAAAACAAACTCACTTGCATTCTATTATTTTATTGGTTGCTCATTTTCAATTAAAGGTCAGTAGTTCATTAGGCAGCTTGTTAACCTGCTTAGAATACATGAAGATTCTGTGTTTGATCCAGAATCTAGAGTCTTCATAAATACCTGAGATGTTTCTAATGCTGATGACCCAGTATAACAGCCTGAACCTGGACTGTCCCAGGCAGGCTCCTGTTCTGAGCACTGGTCCCCAACTGGTGGTGTTATTTTGGGGAGGTTTTGGAAACTTTAGGGGACAGGATCTGGCTGAAGGAAGTAGGTCACTGAGGCTTGCCCTTTGAAGGTTGTACCTGCCCCCCTCCACTGTGTCACACTCTCTGTTTCCTGCCTGCCCTGTGATAAACATCTTCTACCACATTCCTGCTGCCACCATGTTCTGCCTCACCCCAGGCTAAGGGATCAGGGTCTAAAACTTACGAGCTCATAAGCCAAAATAAA
Source organism: Nannospalax galili (assembly GCF_000622305.1). Lineage (NCBI taxonomy): Eukaryota > Metazoa > Chordata > Mammalia > Rodentia > Spalacidae > Nannospalax > Nannospalax galili. Next base: position 1,946,464 of record NW_008343971.1, read on the forward strand.
TACTCCTTTCTTTTATGTTGTTTTTCTTAAGTATTTATCACAGCTATCCAAAAGTAACTAATACATCAGTTTAAAAAATACATCTTTGGGCCAGTGAGATGGCTCAGTAGGTAAAGGCACTTGCCACTAAACCTGATGATTTGAGTTAAGTCCCCAGTCCCCTCATGATAGAAGGAAAGAGCCAACATCTTGCCACTTGACCTCTTATCTCCATACATGTTTGTGGTGTGCTTCTCAACCCAGTAAATAAATGTAAAAAATAACAAATAAAAATATGTCTTTGTAGAACATGTGTGATTTTTTTGCTTTTTGAAGAGATGTAGATAGGAACAAGTTAGAGGCCTGACAGCGAGCAGCTTGTATAGGAAAGACTATATAAATAAAAATTTCTAACCAGCACTGAGCACTAACAAGTTGAAATTAGCATTATGGACCACATCTGCCATCACCAAGAGGAAGTGTTCTAGACACACATCAAGACCATGGTCAGCTGTTTGTTTTTCTTTTTGGTTGCTTTGATATCCAATGTCAAGGAAATATCTGAAGTTGGCTACAGTTTCAGTGGCAAGTTGAAATTTCATATTATGGAGAGAGTCACTCTAGGAATATCTTAATTATATCTTCAGTTCTTGATAGTGACAAAGGGAAAAACCTTCAAAGGTGTCCCATGGACCTCACAACACCGTGCAATCTCTGGGATGTTTCCTAGACCTTGTAGGTGTGAGTTAATTAGAATATAAACAGAAAGTCGGACATTAGGGTAGGGTAAAAACCAAGCTGTTCATGGGGGCTAGAGAGATGGCTCAACCGCTAAGAGCACTGGCTGCTCTTGCAAAAGACCCAGGTTCAAATTTCAGCACCCACATGGTGGCTAATAAGTCATAACTCCAGTTCCAGGGAATCCGACGCCCTCTTCTGTCCTCCATGGGCACTGCATGACATGGGTACACTTACACACATACAGGCATAACACTCATACACATAAAATAAAAATAAATTTTAAAATATTTTTAAAAAAGGATGTCAGATCCTCTGGAACTAGAGTTATAGATAGTTTTTAGTTGTCAAATGGGTGCTGGGAACTGAACCCTGTTCCTCTGCAAGAGCAGTCAGTGCCTTAACTGGTGAGCCATCTCTCCAGTCCCCATATCAAAGACTTTTTAAAGAATTAAACTTTACTTTTAATTTTATCCTGTTCCTGTGCTTCTCCTTGATCTTTTGCTGTTGTTGTTTTAAGTAGCTGAGACGTGCCCTTGATGACAGGTACAAAAAGGTATCTTCAACTAAACAATTTTCAGTAATAATTATTTATGATGAATTAGGCATGTATTTAGCTTAACTTGAGCCTTGATTTTAAAATTCTGTAATCTTTCTTGTAATTCTATCAATACTGGATAGTTTAAGGTTCTTTTATGCTATTGACATTGAATAATCTTGAAAGTGTTAATAATTAATATAAATTTTTTTGGTCTTTCTGACACAGGGTCTCCCTGTAGTCCTGGCTGGTCTGGAACTCTCCATGTAGATCAGGCTGGCCTCAAACTCACAGAGATCCACCTATCTTTGCCTCCCAAGTGCTGGGATTAAAGGTGTGCACCATCCATCATGCCTGGCAATAATTAGTAAAAACTTGATTCCAAGGAGGTTTTATCCTGGGCCAACAAGATGACTCAGTGGGTAAAGGGGCTTGCCTTCAAGCCTGATGGTCTGAGGCCAAGCCCCTTCACTCCAGGACCAATCCCTGGGACCCACATGATGGAAGGAGAGCACCAACTCCTCCTACAAATTGTCCAAATTTTCCTCTGACCACCACACACATGCAAAATAAATAAATAAATAAATAATGTCTATAGATTTAGTATAAAAAAATCATACAACTGTAATGATTAAGCATATCACTGAAGTGAAATTTTTATAAAAATCTCAACTGTTGCTTAAATCCAGCTCTTCTCTTTGAATTAACTTGAAAGTTAAATCAAATTTTGTTAAATTTTAGGTAATATGTGCCTTCAAGAAATTTATCTCTTTAGAACAAAAAAGTACTTCCATTGCTTAATCTTGTATTGAATACTTTATTAATTTTTCCAATTTTTGTTTGTTCAGAGTCGTATGTTATGAGAACATCAATAAAGAGGACTACTACACTATTAGCCAAAGGGCAGTGACCCACGTCTACAATGATGACATTGAATTCATTGAAATTGAGCGATGGGAACAAGAGTATCTGTACCACAGAGAACTCACCAAGATCCCCATATTTTCACTTTTCCGGAAATGGAAGGCTTTTAACGTGTGGAAGAAGAATGTCCGCTCCAAGAAAATCACTGGATGTCGAAAAGCGCTACAAAAAAATCTGTTTATTGTCAATCCTGTATGTATTTATGATTCGTATTTTGAAAGAGTTAGAGGGAAAGAACGTGTGAGTCTATTACAGGCCCTGGTATAGAAATACCTGACGTGGAATACTGCATCTTGGTCAAAGCATTCACAACTTTCCCCTGCCTTATCACTTAGCAATCTAGTCATCTCAGTGGTGCTTCTGCATGTTTTTAAAAGTGTTTTATTTATTTATATTTTATCTGTGTAAGTGTTTTACCTACATGTATGTTAAGTGCACCTATGTGTGCCACACCCAGGAAGGTCAGAAGAGGGTGTCAGATCTCCTGGAACTGGAGTTACAGACAGGTATTAGCCACTGTTTGGGTGCTGAGAACCAAACCCATGGCCTTTGCGAGAGCAGCCAGTGCTCTTAAACAGTGTCATCTCTCCAGGCCCCGTGTTTCCATATCTTACCTAGAGTTGTAAATGCAGACGTGTAAGAAGACAGCTGCACTGGTCTCCCGTAATTAGAAGTAGCTTAGAAATTTTAGATTTGCGATTCTACTTTTTTGTTGCTTAGACAAGCTGACCGACCTTTTGCGTACAGTGAATTTGCCAACTGTTATGATCATCTCCCCTCATCTTTAAGACACTCTGGATTCTTATGGTCCAAAATAATTTGAGACTTGTTTTCATGAGCCATTACCTCCTAGAATATAATATGTGCCCCTCTACCCTGGATTCAGAAGGAGGAGAAAATCCAAGTGTTTACTTTGGATGATAGCGTGATCATAGAAAGAGAACTGTTAAAGGATGTGTAGCCATATTTAAACTCAACCTACTGAATTTAAACTTGAATTCCAAATCTTATACTTCACCCTGTGGGAATAAACTGAAGTTGTCATTTCCTTCATGCTCAAAGGACTAGGTCCTCAGCTGTCTATTTCTTTAAAAAAATTGTTCTTTGACCATTGTATACACATATAGAGCATTTTAGCTGTTTCTACCCATATTACCCTCTCTCATCCCCTCCCTCTTCTCACAAAGCCCTGCTTCTCCCCGAGAAGACACCCCGCCAATTTTCGTGTCTTTTTGTGTGTGCATGTGACTCACTGACTATAATTAAGGTCCCTTGCACAGGCATGGAGGTTATTTACTGGATCATGGATTACTTTTTAGTGGGGGTCCCACTGATGAAAATGACACCCCTCCTCCAACAACCATTTGCTGTCAATGGTCTCTAGGGCAGGAGTAGGATCTCCTGCACCCGTCCTTCATCCATAATGAATTGTCGACTGGCCCAATCTTGTTCAGACATCAGTTATCTATTTCTAAGACACTAAACACTGTGCCCTCAGGTCAGAAGTCACAAGTCACAAGTTTGCTCTTTCCTTCTCTTTGCTCTGATAATTGGAGATAGTTTCATAGGCATGCCAGTCATATAATAAAGGAGCTTTCAGGGACTAAGATTAATAAAGTATCAATGCAAAATAAATATGTAGGATGTGTCATTTCAAGTCATCTATTCCATTGAACATTTTGAATTGTGGAAAAATACCCCAGACCTTGACATCAAATCAAACCCAACACCTCTAATTTCATAGAGGATTAATTGTCATTTGAACTTGGTTTACCATGCTTAAGCACTGCATAGATCACAATTATTAATCATTCAACATCTTCCTTGATTTGTCTTTTTTTTTCTTCAAACAGAGCCTCCCTGAGGCCCCAGATGGCCTGGAACTTGCTATGTAGACCAGGCTGTCCTTGATCCCATAGAGATCTGCCTGCCTACCTACCTGCCTACCTCTGTCTATGCTGCCACACCCAGCTTGATTTCTCTTTTAAATGATCTCTCCCAAGTTTCAAATCCTCTTATTGCTGAAAAATTGTCATTCTGCTACTAGTGTTTTTGTCATGATAGTTTAAATTTGTTCCTCGCTTCCTAGAAAGTTCTCATCTTTTTAAATTTTTATCATATTTACTTATTTTGTGTGTTTGTGTATTTGTGGCTACATGCCTGCTATGACACATTTGTAAAGGTCAGAGGAAACTCATGGGAGTTGGTTCTTCCCTTTCACTATGTGAGTCCGTGGGGTTAAACTCAGGTCATCAGGCTTGGTGGAAGGCTCTTTTACTTGCTGAGCCATCTTGCTGACCCTGAAATTTTCATTTTATGATTTTAAAGAAGTAGCCAACATTATCAGCTTCTGTTCCTATATTCATATTCATATTCTTGCTATGTATTCACCCATCTATAATATATACTTTAGTGATTTTTAATGTGTTCACAGAATTGACTAATCATTGCCACAGTCAATTTTAGCACATGTCCATCACTCCCAAAAGAAGCTCCATTGCCTGTAAATACTCATTCCCAAATTCCCCCCAACTCTCCTGTTTCCCCTCCCCTCAGCCCCCAACATCTACTTTCTGTCTACTTTCCATAGATTTTCTTATTGTGTGCAGGTCACACAAATGGAATTAGGAAATATGATTGGCATTTTATACTTAATGTGCTGTTTTTAAGGTTCATCTGTGTTGTAAAATAGCATCTGTTTCATTAGCCAACTGCATTTCTTTGTGTAGTTTTACCTGTTTTCTTTGTCATTTGTTTGTAGATATTTGGAATATTTTCATTTTGGCAATTATGAATAATCCAGTTAGAAGCAGTCATTTATAAGTGATTTTTCGAAGCACAAGTTCTCATTTCTCTTGGGCATAGTCTTAGGGATGGAGTTACAAAGTCACTGGTAACTCTATGTTTAACTTTTTGAGAAAACATAAAACAATTTCCAAAGTAGATTGTTAACCATAAAACTTTAAAGTCAAATTTAGCTTTGCTCTATGCCATCGCCTTTTAGATTAATAAGTGATCCTGTCTGTGAGCATTGTAACTGGGCATTGTAAAGTCTTTTAGTAGCCATTAGCCAAAGCTAATAAAATTTAAGATGCCCAGCTTTCGGTTAGTTGCCCTCAATTTTATTCATTAGATAGTTGAAAAATATGCATACTTTCTGAAAGTGAAAAGAAAGAGATATAGAGAAATTAAATCTGAACGTTCAAATAATTCTTTGAGAAAAGTGTTCTGAAGAATTCCTATTTAATGTTTGATTTGGTGCCCATAGTGCAAGTTACCATTCACTTAGAACCTTTACTAACCATTTTTGCTTTCCCTGCATTTTTATAATTTTAAACTACAGAACTTTAAAAAAAAAGTAAATAATGGTGAATTCTTATTTTCTTCTAGTATTTGCGACCAGCTCTTCTTAAAATAAACGAACTGTGTTATCAGTTAAGCTTTATGGGACTTTGTTATATTGAAAAATGTCACACCTACACCCTGCAGGAATTTAAGGCTGTGCAAGTTGTACGACTACAACAGGTAAGGCATTTTGTTGGTAAGGATGAAGATTGCTTTCCTACCAGAGACACTTTGGTATCACTAATTGTATATATCTATATATATCCAACAATGTCTAGGTGACAGAGCGCCTAGAAGAATTCCGAAATGAGGCAAAAGACGTGGTCAGGAAGTCTTGTCGATTCGCTTTGCGTGCTGCAGGCTTTATTCCAGATGACTGTGTATCTGAACCTTATGAGGGTATGACAGGCAAGGACCGGGATGTACCCAAAGTGGCAGCTTTCTAAAATACTATCTCTTCTTTATTCCCACTTTTCAATTTAAACAACCATTGTCTTTTTCTCTTGTTCCAAATTTCTGCTTGATCTTCTCTGAATTCCATGTGTTCTGTGAGAGAGGTTGCTACGGCCCTCCCGCTTGCATCTACTCTTCCTACTATGGACACAGAATCTTAGTCCAAAAGCACCTGGTGCAAGATCGGCCAAGACCGGACTCATCAACTGTCCATCATGGAGATGGCTCAGAGGTTTAAGAGCCCTCGGCTGTTCTTGCAGAAGACCTGGGTTTGAGTCCCGGTACCCACATAGTGGCTAACAACCATGCATAACTCCAGTTTCAGGGGATCCGACGCCCTCTTCTGACCTCTGTGGGCACTGCGTGACATGGATGCACTTACACGCATGCAGGTTTAACACTCATACACATAAAATTTTAAAAAGAGAATGAGTCAAACACAGGTGCAAAGGAAGGAAAGGTTCCTGGAAGGGGCCATAGTGATAGTCAACACACAATAGTTAACAAAAATGTAAACTGTGAACTGTCTACCACATTTTTTTGCATTGAAATTGATTGATATAAAATTCTTTGGGATAAATGGTCTGTTTTCTGGGGCTCTGAATTGTTTCACAAACTGAAAGATGTTGTTGCTTTGTGTTTTGATTTTTCTTTGAATTCATATTGAAAGAAATGGAATTTTTACACCAGACTCGTGTCTCTTGTTGTCCTTAGATTATTTTAAGATAAACATTACAAGTTTTGATTTGGAAGCTCCGTTTGATTTGCCCACTTACAGAGACTCTGAAAAAATGACGTACACAGAACAGGCCAGTAAAAGACATCACTGCACAAGGCTCACCTGGTAAGTGCTTATTGTTTCAGGAAAAATTAGAAGATCCATCTTTCTCAAGACATTAAAATCTAAACCCTGATCTGGGGAACTGGCTAAGTGGGTAAAGGGTTTGTCCCACAAGCTTGATCACCTGAGTTTGGATCCCTAGAACCTGCGAATAACATAGATGCAGTAGCAACCAAATCTGTAACTGCACTGAGCCCTTATAGGGGAGATGGGAGACAGACGGGAGAAACCCTGGAAGTTGCATAGGGCCACGCTAGCCTGGCACATGCAGCGAGAGAGACCCTGTCTCAAACAAGGCAGAAAGTGAGGACTGACACTGGAGGTTGTCCTCTGATCACCACACACATCACAGCAAAAACACACCAGCACACCAGGACATACACTCCCCATACTCCCCCACCCCCCTAACCCCAAAAAAACCCTAAACCCTGGAAGGAGAGGGATATGTTAATGTGCATGACTGGAATTTCATTTCCATGCCGAAGTATTTTTGTGTGCAGTTTAGTTATAGATAATAAAATTTAAACACAGAATTCTTTTGGGCTTGAGAGATGGCTGGACAGTTAAGAACACTGACTGTTCTTGCAAAAAATCCTGGTTCAAATCCCAGCACCCACATGGCAGCTAACAACTGTCTGTAACTCCGGACTGTCTGTTCCAGGGGATCCGACAGCCTCTTCTGTCCTGCATGGGTGTTGCGCTACACGGGTGCATTTACTTACATGCAAGCACAACACTCATACACATAAAATAAAAATAATAAGAAAAAACAGAATTATTTCTAGGAAATAAATCTCCATCTCTCTTTTTAAAATATAAACTCTTCACTACAATGTTCACCAAAAAGAATTTGGAGGATCTGGTACTCTGAATACACACCCCCACACACACCAGAAAACCACTCAACTGCCACCCAGCAGGCAGTGCAGCTTCTGGGAAAGGAGAATGGTGGACACTGGAGTGTGAGTTCAAGGGCAAGAGCTCCTCTAGCCTGGAGCCTAGAGACCAGCAGTAGAGTGAGCTATGGTGCCACACACAGCGTTATGGACCTCCTTAATCAGGTCAAGGGGAGAACCTGCTCCATCCTTTTGGTTAATAAACTGTAGAACCACATAAGGCTCTACCCTATCCCTAAGGCAGGTTTTACAGCTAGGAGCCAGGGACAAAGTCTTCCTCCTAGGGCCCACCAAGGGACTCTCTATTGTTAACATTCTTTCTGCCACCTGCTTATCCACTGGGTCTTGACCTTAACTATTTTCAGAGTTTAGAGTTCTTATCATGGTTACAAATAACTCTTACACATAAAATCACCAAACATCTGAAAAGTTGTCTGTGAGCATTCAGTGCTTCCTAACTTTAATTTTATTGTTTAAGAGTTTCTGCATGCATGTAATGTCCTTTGATCAACTCCACCCTAATTCCCTCCCCTCCAACTCTTCCTCTAATCCCCTACTGCCTTTCCCTCCCAACTTCATGGGCTAACTTTTTAAGCCACTGAGTCCACTGTATGTACATGTGTGTAGTAACATCTGCTGGAGGACCACTAGCCTCTCAGGCGCTACATCCTTGAAGAAAATCGACTCTCACTCTTTCAGAAATTAGTAGCTAATTAGTAGTAGTCTCAGTAAAAGTGGGACTTTGTGAGCCCCCTCTCTTGTCCATGCTCAAATTTTGGCTGGCTTGATCTTGTGCAGATCTTGTACTTGCAGTCACAGCCACTGTGAATTTGTGTGGCAATGGTCCTGTCATGTCTGCAGTTACTGATTTGCTACAGAAGTCTATTACTTCTGTCAATCTTTCTGCCCCCTCTTCCACCATAATCTCTGGGTCTTCAGGGGAAGGGGCATGATATAGATGCCCCACTTAGAGTTGTAGTGCTTCCTACTTTAACCCAACAATTAAAAGCATCTATTTATAAGTCTTGATTATGTGCTAGTTTATATATGGAAATGTCTGTGTAGCAATAAAAATCATTGAAACAGTTTCCAAGGCCACCATCAAGGCCCAAGAGTTTAAACAGAAGAGTTACTCTAAATGTGTCTTCTTAGCCTGCTATCTAATCACTGAAGAAAGGACACAAAATCAGCGCCTTGGGGTTAACAACTGCTATCAAGCAATATTCAGCAGCAATGATTTCATATTTGTACCAGTAGGATGTAAGTTAGAAATACTGTGTGTATGGAATTTTTCTTTAAAGTGTCTCTGAAGAACTCGTATGGCTCCTTGACTAGGTGAGCTGGACGTGTTTTCTGCCACACCTACATTGTGTGTCAAATAGCCCCTGGAAAATCAGAATGCCTAGCTAAATTTGTGTTTTCAAGGGAAGAATGTCTAAGAACAACTTTTCTGAACAAGAAAAACCTGACTTAATAAAACTAGACAAAAAATCAAGGGGAAATTGTGATATTTTAAATTTAAAAACTTGGCTAGGGTTGCTATGAAACATGGATGGTGGTCAGAGAAAACTGAGAAAATTTGCCTTTCTCTTTTCAAGCTTCATCCGTCTGAATGATTACCTGATTCAGAACACCCTACATGTCTTAACAGTAAATGCTGCCAGCTTCCTTTTGAGTTTTCTCTCTGACAAACTGAAACGAACGCCCTCAGCAGATGTCATTCAGAAGTGGATGACTGAGGAGAAGCCCGAAGTCGTCGACAAAAAGGTACATCCAGACAAAATTGAATCTCGGTGTTCACTGAGGAGCAACCACCACATCTGAATCACATTATTTCCTATATGCTGAGAAACAGAAAAGTCTCTATTTGAATATGAAATATTTGTTATTATATGTGTCACTTCTATTGAGGATATCAACTTCTTTTCTACTTAAATGTTACCAATCTCCCTCCTGCTAATATGTTTTCCCAGTTTATTTGCATTTCCATTTTTACAAAGAGGCTTTTACATTGCGGCATCATTTTTCAATATTTGCCTTTATTTTTTTCTTTTACGGGTGTTATTCCTTGAAAGACATCTTATATGCCAAGGTTATAAATTCAGATCCTTGTGTGAACTTAATATGAGTCTGTGTGTTTGCTTTACTTTATATAGCACTACTCTGTAGGGTCTTTGTAACACTGTGCATGCATTCCTTTCCAGGGACCCCCAGTGTTGGAAAAGCAGGAAGAGGACGAGTCTCTCATCCCCATGTTCCTCACAGAACTGACCCTGACTGTGCAATCACTGCTCTTCGAGCCTTCTTTGGAAGACTTTCTGGTGTGTGCTTCTTTTATTTTTGACGATTTCATGCATGAGTATTGTATTTGTTTCCTTTCCATCCCTCCCGGTCCCCCTCCAACTCCTCTATGTCTTTCCAGACCCTCTCAATTTCTTTTCTTCTTTGATTATTATTGTTACACATACATACATTTACAAACTATACATATATATATATACATATATATATATATTGTACTGAGTTCATTTAGTGGTGCTTGTATGATGTACGTGTGTTTAGGGCTTCCCACTTGGGATTAGATAACCTCTCAGGGAGTTAGTCCCTGGAGAAAACTGATTCTCCCTCCCTCCACATCCATTCATTGCCTATAGCTTTTCATCTTGAATTGGGACCCCATGAAATTTTCCCCACCCAACTTAGCATGTCAACTGTTCTTGTTGTTAAGCAGATCTTGTTAGACTACATGCTAAGGGGATTTCATTGGTGCGGCTTTCCTATCCTGTCTGGAATGCACTGACTAGCACCCAGTGCCTTGTCCCTCTTGTATGTGCTTCTTCATCTAATATCTGCAAAGAAGTTCCTTAAAAAAATATGAAGCAACATTTGGAGCTGGAGAGATGGCTCGATGGTTAAGAACACTGGTTGTTCTTGCATAAGACCCAGGTTCGAATCCCAGCACCCACATGGCAGCTGCCAACTGTCCTTGGCTCCAGTTCCAGGGGATTTGATGGCCTCTTCTGACCTCCTCAGGCATTGCACGACATGGGCACACTTACCTACATGCAGGCAATGCACTCATGCACATAAAATTTTAAAAAAATATATGAAGCAACTTCTTCATTGTCAGCTGGTCAGCAAGACTGGGGTTAGCACATTTTCCTTAACTGGGGGCAGACTGGGGCTTTGTGGAGCATGGTCAAGAGGACAGATTCTGTACAAACTTTAGAACTGACTAGAAGCATCCCTATAAGACAAGTATAGGAGATCACCGCTGTAAACATCAGTTTTAAAATCTTTTTCAAAACCATGCTTCCTCTGAGATAATTTTGTTGTTTTGGTTATTTATTGTTCTTTAACAAATTACCACAAATTTATCATCTTTAAAAAATTTTGTTGAGCTTTTGTGCATTTCATACAATAGTTCATACTCAAATTTAGATCCCTCCTCCCCATCGATGCCCTCTCACCCTACCCCCACTGGACCTCATGTATTCCACTGTAATAGAGCACCTTCTTGACCATAGCTATGCCATGTTAAAGTTTAGGGTGACTCTAGTCTCTGAAATTATCAGGCAGGTGGCCCAGGGTATGGGAACACATGTCAGCTGAACACTGGTTGTCTTGGGAACAGGTCAAAGTGTCCTGGAGGGTACCTGCTAACTGCAGATTTATGGCTTCTGTAGGTTATGCTTGGTTTGTTTCTGCAAAATAGTAATTGTTACTTAATAGAATAGAAATTGTTAAGGAGACTCTCCACCTGTAAGCTTGGGGACTTAAGCTTTTCACCCCTGGTTATGGTTTTTCTGTATAAAAGCTTACCCTAGAGATGACCCAGGGCTACACACTTGGGTTCTTGACACCCTTATGTAGTAGCCCTGGCCAGTAATGACTTTCATTTGGCAAAACTTTGTCTGAGTGCTCTTCTCTGGTGAAGCACCCCACAACACCACCATACATGTTAGGTTCCACCTGGTCAAACATTTGTACCCAAATGTCCTTTGGTGCAAGTTCATCCATTGGAGTCTAGTCAGCCTATCTAGAGAACTTAAAGAAGGTCTACTCTCTCTCACTCAGCAGTAATCAGTCACTGACAGTTCCCAGACTAAGGCCTGCCCACTGTCCATTTTCCTCCTCCACTCTGGGCCCTTGTCTGATTGAGTCTTTGATTCTCATGCACAATGCTACCATTGCTGCAAGTTCACATGAGCACACTTCCAGTGACCTGAAAGGCTTTATTTCCCTATGTTCATGGACCAGCCCTGGCTCTTACAGTCTTTCCACCCCCTCTTCCATAATGGTCCCTGAGCCATGGTTGGGCGAGATTTAATATAGGAGTCCTATCCAGGGACACACACTCTGCAGTCTCTTAGTCTCTAAAATTTAGTCAGTTATATATAGCCTTCTGTGTGCATCACATTCTCTTGTATAAGGTGAGAGCTGAGGGATGCACTAGTATTCTCTCCACCTCGTGTTCCACTATGTTCCATGAGCCTTAGGTGTAGACATTCCACTGTAGATATGTCACTTAGGGCTGGGCATCTCTCAGACTTGTATTCTATGTGTGTAACCAGTTGTGGAACTCGGCAATAGTCTCCATCTGTTGCAAAAAGAAGCTTCTTTGATTAGTGGTATATGGTACACTTGTCTGTAAATATAAGGATCCATATTTAGCATATGGTAAGAAATTTCATTTGTCTAGAGATATCACAGAGATAGCGTTTTCTCCAGCCATGTATATTTGGCTATAATTACAGTGCCACCCATGAGTTCCCTCTCATTAAGAGGGTTTTAAGTCCAATTAGACGGCTGTTAATTACCCTTCAGATAATAGTGTCACTACTACACCAATAGAGATAGTTTGCTGTGCCAGTTGTTATGGTTATTAGGCCTTAGGACTGGATTAGACCATTGATTTATATTCTCCCTTAGCAGCTAGCATAGTGTCCTCTAAAACTATCAGAGCTTATCTTCAGGGAGAAGGCTTCCATGTCAGTTACAGCTCCATTCCTCCAAGTCCTGTGTCCAAAGTATGTCCTGTCTTCAGCAGTAAAATTAATCATTTTAAGACAACAACCATGTTTCCTTCCAATTTTGTTTGCGTGTGTACCAGTATGCCTACAGACCTAATTTACCATCTCTCTCTCTCTCTCCTCTCTCTCCTCTTTAACATTATATCATAAGCTTTTGCTCATGACTTCAAATCTTTTTGGAGACATCATTTTGAAAGAGTATAGAATTTTCCGCTGTCTAAATATATCATAACTTATCGATCCAAACTACTATTTTTGAACTTTTAAAGCTTTCTCTAATTATTCTACTTATTATGAGTTATTCCCCAGTGAATATTCTCCCACATGAATCTTTGTTTATATGTCTAATTTTTATTTCAGCTTGTATTTCTAAAATAGAAAGTGTTGTCCAAACACTACTAAACTTTTAACCATCATTTAAATTTCTCCTAAGTTCAGTTTGGCCTTCCTTCTCTTGTAACCCTCTAGTGTTTTGTTCACATTTCGGTAAATATTGCATCACAACACATGGCAATTTTTAAATCTGCTTCTTTTTCAGTTAGAAATATATGTCCTGAAACTAGGTCTGTGTCCTCCAATTTGGCATATTCTCAGAATCAGTACACCTGACCGAGTTACAAAGTTGTTTCCTTTAAAAAAAGAAAAGAAAAAGAAAGATAAAAAAAGGATTTATAACACCAGGCATGGTTATGTATGCCTTTAATCCCAACACTTAGGAGGAAGAATAGGCAGATCTCTGTGCGTTGAAGGCCAGCCTGGTCTACATAGTGAGTTCCAGAACGGCTGGGGCTACAGGGAGACCTTGTCTCAAAAAGAAAAAAAAAAAAAAAAAAAAGATTTATTTTGTCATTTTTAATTTATTTTTTTATTTATCTGTGCTGGTGCTCACAGAGGCCAAAAGAGGATGTCAGATGCCCTACAACTAGAGTTATAGGCAGTTGTGGGCTGCCTGATGTGGGTGCTAGGAACTGAACTTTGGTCCTCTAGAGAATTGCAAGTGCTCTTAATTGAACCATCTTATAGTCCCTGAGTGAGTTATTCTAATTTAACATTTCATAGAATGCAAAAATCTATGTACAAGTGTAATAATCTACGTGTTTACACTTTTCTCCCTAACAGGATGGCATTTCTGGTGCAATTAATCATTTTGAAAACACTGTGTTGTCAGTTCCTAATCTAGTGCCTGACACGTATTTTGATGCTTTCACCAACCCATTTATTAACAACAAGCTTGAAGAGAAGACCTGTGGCCCTGGACCAAGTCTGCCAGCGGTGTTTGAGGATGACAAGAATTTTCTCACAATTATCCTTCAAATAAAGGTATATTGACTTTTGCAGAAACTATACTATTCTCAATTTCTAAGAGATGAAACAATGTGCCTTTTTCCTGTCCTGTCTGTAAATGTTCCATTTGTAGAAATTGGCATGCTCCTTATCTCTAAATGGGAAAGCTTGAAACTAATGTGGGTATCTTAAAAATTATCCTTCTGAGTTAAAAATAACTTTTTAAAAAAGCATTTCCAGCTGGGCGTGGTGGCACACACCTTTAATCCCAGCATTCGGGAGGCAGAGGCAGGCGGATCTCTGTGAGTTCAAGGCCAGCCTGGTCTACATAGTGAGTTCCAGGACAGCTGGGGCTACAGGGAGACACTGTCTCAAAAGACCAAAAAAAAGCATTTCCATATGTGGCAAAGCAGTTACCTATCATTCCCAAGTCATTTTCATGTGTCTCTTTGGAAGCAGTCCTGGTACAAACAGAATAAACAGAGCAAGTTCTCACCAGCCAGCACAATTTTTTTAAATAAAAACTCACAAACTAGATTTGGTATAATAGTGTTCAAGAACAGAAAGCAAACTCAAGCACTCAGCACTAACACAGACATTATAATACAACTCGGGCAGTAAGGCAAGAGGGCATGCAGAGGCCTTGGGCATAGACTAAGGCTTGCAATAGACTGTTTCATTGGCTGTGACCCTTCTGCAGCACAATCTTTTTAATTCAGTAATTATTTTTATTAAAACATGTTATAAGGCATAGCATGGTGGTACACACGTTTAATTCCAGCACTCGTAGGTAGAGGCAAGCAGATCTCTGTGAGATCAAAGCTAACTTGGTCCATATAAATGAGCTCCAGACCAGCTGGGGCTACAAAAAGACCCTGTCTCCCAAAAAAAAATTGATATAATTATCTGAGGTCTATAGATAGTAAATGCAATGCCCCTGTCCATAGCCCTTAAATGCAGATGCTAAGTAAAGCATACTTAAAGACTTTGAAAATAACATGCCACACTAAGTTCTTCAGCTTACATGCCCTGTTTTTAAAACAAAAGCACATTTATAGAACACATTGATAGAAGAGGGGAAAATAGCATGACTTCCGGGTGGTTTCTCACTGGGCTCTTTAGGTAATTGCCCTCCTGAGTGGACAACAGGAACGTGGCCCTCCAGTTAATTCACCTTTTCTCCTACAGCAGCATCTAGATACCATTATAAAATTTGACTACTTGTTAGTCATTGCTATTCATTACTTTCAGCCTTATGGAACTTAAAAATAAGCATGGTAGTGAACATTTCCACCCCTTAGAGTTCTTACAAACAACATAGGGAGCTGGGGAGGTGGTTCAATTGGCAAATTGCCTTCTGTACAAGCATAAGGACCTGAGTTTGGATCCCCACAGCATCCATGTAAAAACTGGATGTGGTGGCACACATCTGTCACCCTAGCTGGGGGCCTTGAAAGACGGAACAGCCAGAACACTGGAGCTTGCGAACCGGTCAGTCTAATCAGTTGGTGAGCTCTAGGTTCAGCGAGAGACCCTGTTTCAAAAAATAAAGTGGAGAGCAATTGAAGAAGACACCTGATATCATCAACTACTGGCCTCTATATGTGTGCACACAAACACAGGCACACGCACACTATACACACACACAAAATAAAGTTTGAAAAAAAATAACATTTTTAGAAAACATATAAATCAAGGCAATAATAGTCAAATTTTTCAATAAACTCATGAGAAGAAACTATGAATCAAGAATCTTTTAGCTAGCCAAGCTATACTCTACCTCAGAAGGAGTTTCATTTAACTAAGGAGTGACTTTGAGGAAAATAAAGATGATGGTTTTCTATTTGTTATGTATTTGTATATGCACGAATGCCTGAAACAAAAGGGTGAGAGGATGTACATAAGTGATGTGTGTTTAATAAGGTAGAAATTATGCAAGTTTCAAAACAGAAAGAGAAAGGAAAGAAGAGGAAAGTAGAATGTATATAGACCAATAATAGGTAAGAAATAATCAGTAAAAACCAAAATCACATCACCAAAGGCTAATAAGGAAACATTATTTAAAGATTATCATCATACAGAGAAACACAGAAATAACCAGAAAACGTGTTTTTAAAACGTGATCAAGTTGAGACCAAGTTAGTAACACAAGGAAATAAGAATGAACTCGATTCACCTATGAAAAGAAAAAGATTTGAGCCTCAGGAGTGGTAGGCACGCCCTCTACCACTGAGCTATGTCCCCAGCCTGCTTTTTTTTTTCCTACTTTGAGACAGAGTCTCACTAAGTTGCCCCGGCTGGCCTAGAATTGACTCTCTAGTCCAGGCAAGTCTTAAACTTTTCATCCTCTTCCCTCAGCACCAGAGTAGCTAGGATTACAGCTCTGTGTCACCAGATCCAGTTAAAAGATTTTCAATTTGGCTAGCAAAGTAAGACAAAACATGCTAACTATTAGAGAGGAAACAAAGTGATTCGGAAAAACTAAACTGTGTGTATGTGTGTTGCCGGGTGCTCAGTGGTGTAGGGACAAAGAAAAACAATGAGAAAACAGAAAGTGCGATCCTGTGAGTGGAAGATCTCCAACACCCACCCTACAGTCCATGATTTGCTATGAGACCTCACAGAAGTCAGCTTGTTGCCGTATTCATGACTGCGATTTATTACAGTGAAAGAATGTAAGCAAGATCAGCCGGACATGGTGGTGCAGTCTTTAATCCCAGCACTCGGGAGGCAGAGGCAGGTACATCTCTGTGAGTTTAAGGCCAGTTTGATCTACAAAGTGAGTTCCAGGCTAGCTGGGGCTACAGGGAGACCCTGACTCAAAAACACACACACAAAAAAAAATATAAATAGATAGATAGATAGATAGATAGATAGATAGATAGATAGATAGATAGAAGATAGATAGATAGATAGATAGATAATAAATAAATAAAAATATAAAAAAGATGTATGTGGTCAATGAAAAAAAGGTTTGTGGAGTAAAGTCCAGGACAAACAGAGCATGAATTCCAGTGTCCTCTCCCAGTAGACACATACAGAGCACCTAATTCCTCCAGCAACAAGTTGTGAGAACCAAGGAAAATACTGTGTAGCTAGGAAGCTCATTAACATCTCAATACCCAAGTTCTTCTTGGAGTTCTGCCACAAAGGCACTATGCCTAGCATGTGCCAAACTTCTAGACTCCCAGAAAGAAAACTGAAGGTCAACATAAACACATCATTTTCATGAGACACTCTTTCCAGACAAGGGATGGTGAAAACCTTCTTGAAATTCGGGTTTTCTGATGCTGAACAAAAGTCTGTTTTGCAAGCTGCTCTTCCAAGGGTAGCAGTTTCAGGCCTACTGGGCTAACCATTTTCTGCATATCTTCATATCAGATAGTTTAAATCAATTAGCATTAAGATAAGAAAGAGAATTAACTGTTTTAAAAGCCACACTTTGTAATGAAAATATAATATTTATAAATATTTATGTAAAAATAGCCCAGGGAACCCTTTTATAAGGTAAAGAGACTCAAACATAAATACAGAGTAAATAAAACTAATGTAAACAGATGATCTTAACACACAATTCTCATTGTAAAGAAGACTAAACAAAGAGACAAAGATATGGATGACCTAGCCAGCATAATGAGAAAGACAAGGGAATAACCATTAAAACAGAAAAAAAAATCAACCTTAAAAGCTATGAGATTACTGTGTAGACTTTTATCAAAATGAGTATGAATTTTTTTTAGATAAATACATTTGCCAAGATTAGACACATCAGGAAGAGGAAGCTCCACCTTACAAAAGAGCAGGGGGAGGGCGGGGGGATCTTATCAAATCTCTGAAGACCATTCCTGACAGGTCTTTCTCCTTCCCTCCTCCCTTAAGAGCTCTTCCTATTTTCACAGCCCCCTTTTAGTTTCATGATATGTCATGAACTAAATATGCATACACACACATATAATAAAATGAAAAAGGGACGATATATCTATCATATATATGCATACATATAATTTTAAGTCTATTATTACAGAGTTCCACAACTAGTCAAACACAAAGAGTGTCTGTGAGATGCCCTGCCCTGACACAGCTACAATGCAACCTTTATACCTAAGGCTCAGGGACGTAGAGGACAGGGTGTAGAGAGAAAATACCAATGTACCTCTCACCTCTCACCAATGAAGCTTCCTCATGCAACAGATGCTGATTAACACAGAAAGCCACAACTGGCCAAAATGTAGAGACTAAGAGACTGCAGAGTGCATGTCCTTGGATAGGACTCCTATATTAAACCTCACACACCTGCAGCTCAGGACCATTGCAGAAGAGGGCGCAGAAAGACTGTGAGAGCCAAGAGTGGTGGATGACCACAAAGAAATCGTTTTCTAGACTTCTGGGATCTTGCTCATATGAACTTCCAACGATGGTGACAGCATGTACAAGACCCATGAAAACTCAAACCAGACAAAAATCCAGCATTGAACTGGGGAATGAGTAAGAAGCCCCAACCTTAGCTGAGGAACTATTGACACTGGTCACTGCTCGGGGAGGGAGAGTTGATCTTCTTTAAGGGAGTGATGCTAGATAGGATGACCAGGCTCCAGTGGATGAACTCACATCGAGAGACATCTGGGGACACAAATTTGACTCATAGGCCTTAACATGTATGATAGAATGTATGAAATCTTGTGGGAGGGGTATGGGGGGAGGTGCAGATAGAGGAGGGGTCTAAATATCATCAAGATGTATTGTATGCACAAAAATTCAATTAAAAATAGGAAAAAAGTCTAGATTCTGCATATGAGAGAAAACATGCAGTATTTATCTTTCAGAGTCTGACTTATTTCACTGGAGGGGGTGGAATTGGATACATGTGACATGGAAGCAGAAGGGGGAATTCTTTGGGGATACAGGGGGACCACTAAGGAGGGTCAGGGGACAAGGAGGTCAGTGGGGGAGAGAACAGAGAAAAAGTGCAACGACGTATAGTATGACAATGCCACAATGAAACCTAGTACTTCATATGCTAATGTAAAAATTTAATTTAAAAAAATCTCTAAGGATCAAGTATTCACAGTGCTACATGAAATGCCCTAGAATATTAAAAATGCTCACAATGGAGAAACAACTCAATTCATAGTAGCAGAAAAGAAGATGACATAAATAGGATAACACAATAAGAAATATTGAAAACATGCACAGCTAGAAAACTGTTAAGATTTTGTTTTATATCTTAGGGAAGACACAAACTAGAATTTAATAAATATTCTTAGATAGGATGGCTCAGCAAAATAAAATGTCCTTTCTCCCTGTAAATCTGAAAAGTTACAAATATATAACAACCAGGAAAACACTGAAAAGAAAAAAAAATCTATGAAAGATAAAATACCAAGTATTAAATATAAAGAGTATGGTACTGTCACATGACTAGATTTCAAACCAGTAGACTAAAATAGGATGCCAAGAAATAAATCCAAGGACATACAGAGACGTATGAAATGAAAAGTACGATATCACAAATCACTGAAATAAATGAGGACTGTCTTAGAGATGGAGTGGGGGCAACTGAGCAGCCACATATCCCACATTGTATGTAAGGATACATGAGTCAGGTAAAAAATATATAAAACATGAGTCAGGCATGTTGGCACAGGCCTTTGATTGCAGAACTCTGGAGGCAGAGGTAGATCTCTGTGAGATCAAGGCCAGCCTGGTTACATAGCGAGTTCCAGCCAATTGGGACTACAGGAAGACCATGTCTCAAAAAAAATTGTATATATGTGTGTGTGTGTGTGTGTGTGTGTGTGTGTGTGTGTGTGTGTATGTGCGTGAAAGTACAAGGGGGCTTTTAGGAAGAGGAAGGGGACTATTGGGATGCAATCTGACCAAATAAATTATATACATGTATGAAAATGTCATCATTATTCCATTATTTTGCACTAAGAACATAGGCTAACAAAATAAGTTCAAGAGATCTGTTGTACATCATAGTGACTGTAGTTAAAATTAATATGGTATTCACTTGAAAATTTCTATAAGGGGGTTGGTTTTTAACTGTTCTCACCACAAAATGTGACAAAATTCATGTTTATTAGCTCAGTTTAGCAAGAATGAAACACATATACATATCAAAATATGTTGCATTCCACATACATGTATGATTTTATGCCAATTTTAAAAACACAACATTCTTCAGTACAATAGAAAAGAATATTTGAATCAGGTATATAGAGGTAAAATAAAATTGTGGCCAGGCATGATGGCACATGCCTTTAATCCCAGCACTTGGGAGGTAGAGGCAAGCAGATCTTTTTGCGTTCGAGGCCAGCCTGGTCTACACAGCAAGTTCCAGGACAGCTGGGGCTACAGGGAGACCCTGTCTCAAAAAGACAAAAAAAAGACATTGTGTAAGTAGTAGGAAAACATGGAGTCAATTCTTCTATAATTTTGTCCATATGAAAAGATTATCTAAAATCCAGATGCACTAATAGAACAAATTGATAAGCTTGTTACATAACTTCTTAACGCAAGATCAAAAATTTCACCAAATGAAAGCACGTTTGCAAACTGGGAGATTCTGTTCATTTCATAACATGGGCTTCCTAATACTGGAAGAACTCTTGTAATGGAAGGAAAAATAGCCAAAGAGAGAAACTTTACCCAGAAATATCAGCCTTACATAAAGAGATAGTCTACCTCTCTCATCAGAGAAATGCAAATTCAAACAAAACGGTAGCATTTTCCAGCCATCAGTTTAGCACAATTAAAAAGTGTGCCAAAAAATTCTGAGGGCTAACCTGGGAAGGCAGACACTCCTAGAATTTGATTCCCAATATAAAACAAGATTACATATGCATTTGCTTTCTGATTTAACAATGCCATTTTTAAGACATATTCTGAAAATATTTTATCAATGATAGAAAAGTACATATGCACTAGGTTATTCTTTGAAACCTTGTTTCTAAACTGCAAAATACTGGAAACTACCAACATACTAGGAGAGGAGACTGGATAAGCTATGTACATCTACAGAGAGGAATAACATGTAGCCAAACACAAGATTCAGGAAGACAGGTATCAGCTACATGGAATGATTTACAAGACACATTGTTAGATGAGAAAGGAAAAAACAAAAGAATTTCTATCATGTGACTTTTTATATCAAAAATAAAGGCAGAGAGGGGGAGATAAACCAGAAACTAAGGAAACTAGTGGGTATTAACTGGAAAAGACAGGTACAATAACTTTTCTGAGACTATATATTAATATGGTTGTAAAAAAGTAAGAATGAAGAGTGATACCCTAAAATAAAATATAAACAAAAACAAATTAACTCGAATAAATTTCAAATGAATAACATAACCACACCGAAGGACAGAGAGAAAAACTAAAGGAGATTTTACTTTGTTATTTTTATTGTTATCATTAGTGATAGAATTGAAATCCAGGATCTTGCATAAACTTTTGAACACAATATTTTGACCATATAACCTTGAGCTAAATATAAGTGTTGTGGTCTCCCTGGTAAGTTTGATTTTTGCACTGAAATCATAGTGCAGGCAAGTCCTAAACTACTCTCTGTGTGTTCTAGAGTTCAGCAAATAAGTAAAATCATATTGTGTAATGAAATTAGATTATTTCACCTCAGAGAGTTGCAAATAGGGAAGAGAGAAGGTTAGAACGAATCTAACGACATTGGACTGAGATTGGAGTCATGAGCTCATGGTTTTTCGTTGCTGGTAGAAAGACAGAGACGTGAGTTTTGTGTATACATGTGATGTATGAACATGGGTTTAGTTATGTTGGACTTATGTTTCTACTTAAGGAAAACAATCTTATTCGCCTACCTGTTTAACATTTAGGAAACAATTCATGCAGCATTTGATTCTGCCTCTACATATGCAGCGACATTTGAAAAGTTTCAGATGTTTTTCAAGGAAAATGAGAGTCTTGATTTGCAGGCTCTTAAGCTTCAGGAACCTGGTGAGTTTTCCAGCTGTCCTTGCTAATCATGTTTGATAGCGATACTGAGGTTTGTTATCTTTTCCATGTCGTGTTTAGTGACAGAAACAGCAGCCTAAAACAGTTGCCCTGACAAAAAGCAGGAGTATATTCATGTCTAGTATTTTCCGTGGAATTACCGTTTATTTTCATTCAACATTCCTGTCTTCAGACTACAGATTTTATAGTCTTTATAGTCTTGTCTCTTTGGGGACTTTTTTCTTTCTTT
>NW_008343971.1:1968787-1985451 GCF_000622305.1 Nannospalax galili
TTTTGCTACTCTAACAGTATCTCCAGTTGCATGCATTTTCTTGCAAGTGATACAACTTTATTCTTTATAGCTGAAAACAATTCCATTATGTATATATGGCATATTTTCTTTATCTATTTCTGTGGAGGAACACCTAGGTTGGTCCTCTGACTTAGATGTTGTGACAGTGCTGCAGTAAACATTGGTATCAGGTTTCTCTGTGATCGTTGACTTGGAGTCTTTCAAGTACAGTATTCCAAGAGTGATATGGCTGGGTCATATGAGAAGTCCATTTGCGTCTTTTGCGAAATCGCTACACTTATCTCCATAGAGTCTGGACTGGTTTATACTCTCAGCAGCAGGGTGTACAGGTTCCTACTTATCCATGTCCTGCCCAGCATTTGTTTATTTTCTTAATGACTGCCATTCTGGGTGGGGTGATTTTTAATATATTTTATAATGATCCTTGAAATTCCAGTATGAAATATTTCCTAATATATGAATTCTTTTCTGTAGATGTTAAGTTCTTCAGTGACCAGCTGGAAAAATATCACAAACAACACAAGGACTTGGTAGCACTACGACCCACCAGAAATGTGGGATTGCTCCTCATTGACACCAAGAAGCTGAAAGAAAAACTCATTCCATCACCCTTGCGATGCTTGGAGGTAACTACAGGCTAGAAAAAAATTAAATTGTGATGCCTACTATTATTTCATAGTTTAGATTATGCTGTCTACAACTATTTCACATTTTTAAAAAACTATATTGATCTTTGTGTGTTATAAATATTGAAATTAATATAAGAAAATTCTTAATTTTGTGTGTGTGTATGTGTGTGTGTGTATGTGTATGTGTGTGTAGACCAGAGGACAACCTCAGCTATCGTTTCTCGGGCACGTCCACCTTGCCTTTTAAGACAGTCTCTTGCTAACCTGGAACTCACTGAGTAGGTTAGACAAGCTGACCAGGGAGCCCCAGGGATCCAGCTGTCTATCTATCCAGTCCTGAGATTACAAACTCATGTCATGCCTTGCATTTTCACTGGAATTTCTGGGGATCAAACTTAGAACCTAGTGACTGCACAGCAAGCACTTTACTAAGATATCTCCCCCAGTCCCATCTTTAATTTTTAGAAAAATATCCCATATTCTTTCTATTGCACATTGGCAACTTTTAGGTGCCTTAGGTGAGGGAACTCTTTACAGTCATTCCCGTTTCCTTTATTGGAGCATTTCAAAACTTTCTGCAGAAAGATATCACTAACAGCCCAGAGTAGCACTGGGAATGTTGATTGACTCTAGAAACTGAAATCAAACTTAAAGGATCACGTCCTCATCTATAACTGTCACTAAACATCTGGAATAACTTGCACAACAAACACGGTATTTCCTTTGGGTGCAAACATACACTTGCATATTCTCAAATGCCTCCAAGAAAATGGTATAGAGCAGAGACTGGAGAACTACAGGCTCATCTAGCCTGCCCCTTGGGTTTATAGACGAGTTTTTATTGGAACAACAAAAGATCACTTGTTTTCCTATTGTTTAGGGCTGGTCTCTCATTACAATGATAGGGTTTGGGTGTTTGCAACAGAGGTTTGCCTTGAAAATCTGAAACATTTACTGTCTGAACCTCAAGGAAAACCTTTACCTATTCCATGTGTTAGAAGGCAGAGTATGGTATAAAAGACTGGGGACGTGAATGCTAATTTCTGTTGAGCCTTCCTCTGAAGGTTGGTTCATCATCTCTTAAAAAAGAAAAAAGCAAAAGCTGGGCATAGTGGCGCACGCCTTTAATCCCAGCACCGGGAGGCAGAGGCAGGTGGAGCTCTGTGAGTTCAAGGCCAGCCTGGTCTACATAGTGAGTTCCAGGACAACGGGCTACAGGGAGACCCTGTCTCAAACAGAACCCCCCTCCCAAAAAAGGACGAATATATAATTGGTGCAAATTCAATTTCAACATTTCAACAAGCACAACTAACATACCAACTCAAAGAAATAAAATTCAAACTTGCTTAGGTGATCAGAAAACTTGTGCAATGATAAATATACAGAAACAGAGTAGACATCAGGGCGGTTTTATCCAGGGTCCCAGTGATTTACTAAGCACTTCATTTCTTTAGTTCTTTCTAAGCTCCTGATGTGTCATCATTCAAAGACAAGCATTGCCTCAAGCTTATGAAAGGGCCATAGAAAGTTCGAGCCAGTTACTTCCCTGTTTCTATAAAAGGAGAAAGGAGAGACCGGGTTCAGCCATAAACAAAAACTACCTCTTTCTGATTGCTCCAACCAAATCAACCTTATTCCAGTCATTTTGTCCAAAGAAAGCCATGTTCATATTCTCCTGGGGTTGTGTCCCTGATTTCCCCCAAACTACATGGCTGTCACCCAACAGGAAAGGAATAGGCCTGGGCCTGATGCTGACGAGGGCATCCTAATGTCCACTGTGTAGGACAGAGAAGCAGAAGGCAAGAGCATTTTAGCAAACTGTCTTTTAAGGTGTGAAACCTGTTTTGTTCTAGATAGTGATCATCAAAATCTGGCCTTCCTTTCAGTTCATTTGATAAGCAGTGATTCAGTGAGAAATTGTCTTCATGTACACTGCTGTTTTAAACAAACGTCAAGACTTTTAAAAATGTATAAGAAAACAATTATTTATGATTCGTATTTTTCTTTATTTCTTAGGTGCTAAATGTAATGCTTCCTCATTTAAGTAAGAAAAAGGTGGATGCCATTATCTCAGAGGCACAAGACGCAGAGTATAAACTTGAATTTGTTCCAAGTACTACTACAGAATACATTAATAGCTTAGTATTTCTTGATGAAATTCAGGAACGGGTAAGTTGGCTTTTTTTCCCCATAATTTAGTATTCCAGATGTTAGGAAAGGATGATATAGGGCAAGAATAAGTGAGGGACCAAGGCCTTGGAAACAGCTGTCAAAGTATCCAAAGCACTTTTAGATACGGTAAATGGGCCCCGTATTTCAATAATAATGCCAGCTAACCTTTGCAAGCTCTTACTACTCAACTGGCACTGTACCAAATTTTTACATCCATTACATTTTAATCCTTGCAAACACTATGGATGAGGGAACAGGAATTAAAAGAGGCTGTTATCCAAAGTCACAGAATTTGTATGCAGTAAAACCAGAATTTAAATTTGAGTCTCTTTGATCACAAAGCCAATCTTCTCAGTAATAGTTCTGGGTATTTTAATTTTATAGTTGATGACAATACAGATACTAAATCATAATGGAAGTCTTAATCCTTAATCTATACGTACATAATAGCAATTTTTGGTTAAGGATAAGAGAAAGCAACTCAAACTAGCTTAAGTGGAGTCTCTCTCTCTTTCTCTCTCTCTCTCTCTCATCTCTTTGTTTCCCCCCTTGTTTTCTTTCTCTCTGGAAATTTAGGTTCCTCCTCTCAATCTCTCAACCTCTCCTTGTGGCAGCAATCTAGCATTTGGCTCCAATAGTTAATTTTCATAAATTCATTACTATCAGTATAGCATTGAAGTAAAGATAAATTTGCATGCACCAATATCTAAGTGTTATTAGCAAAAACGAGTCTTTCTGTAAGAAACAGTATATTTTGAAATGAAATGAAGATCTTTTTTAAAGGTTAAAAACTCAATTTTATGATTACAGGGTTTATACTGAGTTCAATATTGTATAACTGTATTAATTCAACTGTGAACCTAAAAATTTTATAGCCACTTTTGAAAGAGATGTATCTTTGCTCTGGAAATTGTTATTGAGTATGTTAAAGCTTTAATGAAATGCTTCTTCTAAAACATAAAAAAATTATTTTCTTAATTATCTAAAATTTAAAGAAATGCTACAAATAAAAATCAGTCATATACTAACAGAATTAATACCAAAGGCTCATTCCCGCAAAAGTAACAATCTTATTTTCATTTCAAGAACAGCACCTTCTCAGAGGCAGAATAGTGTGGTTTTCCTCAGATTTTCTTATGCGTCATTCCAGCTGAGGAAAGATGCCAAGCATTTGCCATTATTTGTGTACATGATTGTATTTGTACAAGCTTACATGACCTACTCCAGTCCAAAATGGAGTCCTTCTTTAAGGATTCAAATGTGTTTCATAGAAACTCCCTTCTTTCCCTTAATGAGTCTAACAAGACTCAGGAAGTGACCAGAGGCAGACTAGGACAGCTGTAGGAATCCCAGGTAGCCCTTTCTCTCCATCTGTTCTCTGTGCATCTCTTTGAGGGTCATGTCATTCTCTCCCAAAGAAGCAAACATGGCCACCAGCTGCTCCCCAAGGAGCGGTGCAAGTCTAGCTAGCCTCCAAGAGAGATAGTATCTCATTGGTTACTTTTAACGTTGTTACAATTGAATACCTGACCAGAAGAAGCTTAAAGGAGGAAGAGTTTATTTAGGTTCACAGTTTAAGGAAAGGATACAGTCTAGCATGGCAGGGAAGGCGTGGATGTGGGAGTATGAGGTGGCCGATCATCACTTTACATCCACAGTCAGGAAGCAGAAACTGGACAAGAAGTGGGGCCAGGGTATAAGCCTATGTGCTGCCCCTAGTGACCCACTCTCTCTAACAAGACTCCACCCCAAACAGTACCACCATCTAAGGACCAAGTGTTCAAACACATGAGCCTCTAGCGACATTTCACATTCAAACCACAACAGTCTCTCTCTTCCATAATTGACTTTAAGTGCCTGGCAAGTGGATTGCGGTCCCCAGAATTCTTCAAAGCATCAGGAAAGTAGAATCACATCATGCCTGATTGGCTGTAGAAGGTAGCCTGCTCTCATTGTTTGGTCCAGAACAAGAGTTGCAGTACCATGTAGGAAAGCTAGGCTGTGTTCTGTCTCCAGGAAGCAGTCTGTGCTTTCTGGGTTAGCAAGCTAAGAAAGCAACTTCCCTTAGAAAGGTGCTTTGCACGTACAGATTTTTCTGGACCTTCAGCCACTCAGTCAACACATTCGGTGAGCACTTAACAGGTTGCAAGGATTTCAGCAGTAAGCAAGCCTGCTTCAGGGAGTTCAGAGTCTAAAAAGAAAGCAATTATGATACAGAAAGCAGAAATAGAAGATACTGTCACAGGGCTGAAGAGCTTGTGGTCACTCCTGCTTGTGGGTCATAGAAAGCTTTGCGGAGGATGAGGAGTTAAGTGAAGTCCTACACATCATCAAACACTCAGGTGTTCCAGGAAGAGACATGAGACAAGGTGACAAAAGCAGGATTCAGCAACAGGTGTGCCTTGGGAAAAGGGTATTTAGTTCAGAAAGCTGATGAATTATATGGCACTTAAGCGGTATTTTCAAAGATAGGAGAGAAGGAATTAATTCCAGGGACTGGAAAGAACTTAGTGAGCAACTGAGGAAGAGACAGCAGGGAGTCTGAGACGATGGTCAGGTCTTTCTCCAGGGGTGGGTTGATTGTGGTATAGTAACAGTGTCAGTGGGCTAGGCTATACAGTGTGTAGCCTTATCAGTGCATATTTTGAGAACTAAAGAGATACTCATAATTATTATGCCAAGAGACAGTGAATATAACCCAGAATACTCCCAGAGAAATCTGGAGATATATATATATATATATTCATCCAAAAGACAATATTGGAAAACAATTGATTTTTATGTAGAGAGAATTAGTTCTACTTGTAACCAGCTTCAGAGACCAGATGCTTTGTTGCAAGCAACTAAAACTCACATAACTTTAGAAAATGGAAAAATGCATTCTGAGTTGGCCTGGGTGTCTGCTAGAAGGTGTTGCTAAAGCTAAGCCTTTAAAAATTGTGGCAAGTAGAGACTAGAGCAGCTCAAGGAAGGCGAAAAGGACTCTTTCCTTCTCTGATCTCTCTACAACCGAGGTTACACACCAGCAGTAGAGCAGAGCCTGCATGTTTGTTAGAAATGTGCATCCCTGAGTGCCTCCCTGGACCTTGGGAGTCAGAAACTCTGGGAGGGGATTCAGCAGCAGGTGTGAATTCAGCTTCCAATGTCATTGTCCCACAAGCTACAGGCTGAGAACTGTTTCTCTACAAACTTCTCTGCAACTAAGGTCTCTCATTAAGGAACTGCTTTCTGCCTCCACATGAAAGCAAATAGCTTCTGAGCACAACTACATCTAATTCTGGCTCAGGAGTTAAGTCGGCCTGAGCTAGATTCTCCAGGTCCCAACCGGATGCTGCTTGGTTCAGTTTGTGTCTAGGGGACTGGATGCAGTACGTGAACATAGCAGCTTCCTGTACAACCATGTTATACAGTTATGGGTGAAGGATTTCCAAAACACTGCAGGCTCATTTGCCAGAAAGTTAGGGAACACAGGAAATACACTCTCCTCTGAAGGTAGGCCAGTAAGGGAAAGTGTTCAATAATCAGGTGGATATAGTAAAATATTTTATTGAATGATGGTAGACAGCTCACCATAGGTCTCGATCCTGAAACTATGCAGCTAGGAACATGGCCCATTCATACCTCAGGGGCTGCTCTGGAAAAACTGCTGCTCAGCACATGTCCCTGAAACTCAGGTACTGCACCTGAACACCTCATAGCATATGTCATCCGAGAAAATTGAAAATATTGGCACCGTTTAATGTGAGTGCAGAACAGAGAAAGAGGGAGAGAGCGAGAAACAGAGAGAGCAATTTAATTTATTTGTATGTGTATGTGCCTACATGTCTATACGTGCGCCATGTATGTGCAAGTGGCTACAGAAGCCAGGAGAAGACATTGTTTCTCCTGGAATTGGAGTTACAGGTGGTTGTGTGTCTCCCAAAGTAGGTGCTAGGAATAGAACCCAGACCTTCTTAACTACTGAGCCATCTCTCCAGCCCCAAGAGACAGAAGTTTCTAAGACTATTACTAACGGTGCTCAAGTCCACCTCTTAGCTCCTGGCCTGATTACCTGTACTCTAGTGATGGCTGTCTTTATCATGTGGCCAATTTCAGTCAATTGGATGATCATGTCAAATGTACTCCTGCACTGACGTTTCACACTTTGATAGTGGCAGTCTCCTGACTTTGAGTTGGAGTTACTTTATAAATGGAGTTAAGTTTGTGCTAATTCCCTTGAAATCACTTTCTTTTCTTATTTTAAAAACTGAAATGTGTCGTCTTGTAAGTCCTTAGAAGATGTGAATTTTAAGATGTGATTTACATTCTAATGCCCTCCTTTTAGTTATGTGGATATACTTTTATATTTCTAGCTATGGATACAACTTTCATTACTGTCAACGTTCAATGCTTTCTGCTTCTAGACTTTAAGGACTCAGATTGTGGGGTCTCTCCCTCCCCTCGTTCCACGAGAACAAAGGGAGCAGAAGCGATGAATGGGGTCAGGATGGCCAGTGAGCACTGACGGAAGAAAGCCCTTCCAGGGAGGCAGATTCAGTGATACAAACAGCTCCAGACTCAGTGATACAGCTCTGTTTATTCTGTGGGGTCAGGGAAAATATAGTGTGGAGGCAGCAGCCAAAGCTTCAGCTGATAGGTGCTCATAGTATGCTTTATTTACATGTGGTGGGGGATCCTATCATCTGACTACAGGGCAATGCCTAATTATCATATAGAAAAACCTGGGGGTAGTTTTATTGCAGGTAACTATGCCAAAGGTCATGTTCTGAATAAGGTCAGGCATCCGTGCTTGGCGGCACTTTCCAGGTAAGTCAGGCAGGAAGCCCCTGTTGAGAAAGGAGCCAACCTTAACGGCAGGGTTCCCCAACATCCGATGATCTTATCAGCCATAGCAGTCTAGTCATACTTCATCAAAAAGCCATGGTCTGATCACAAACATCATTCCAACTCAAATTTAAATTCCGAATCCTGCTTAAAACGTCATCCTTTGGCATGCCTATTTATGACGTATAATGTGCATAACCTCCCAACAAGGAGTCCTGCAACATGCTCTTCAACGTTTGCCTTCTTTCTCTGCTATATAATTAAGAGGGAAATGGTAGAGGGAGGTTGTAAGGATTTGAATGTCCTGACATCCACCTCGTCGTCCATCCTTCTGTAGTCTATGGGAAATATATAAATGTTGTGTATCTGGGTCAATAGAACTTTGTTTTGAGGGGACTTCAGGCAAGTTTTTTAAGGTATAGCTTGTCATATATCGACTTTTTTCTACATGAGATGTAAGTAAAACCTTTATCAGAGAAGATAAAACAATAATATTTGCAGCAGCAAATAAATTTTGTTAATTCTGTGGCATATCATAATAAAAATGTTTTATCACTGAATAGGTTGTCTGCTGTGTGTGGAAGGATGGATGTCAAGGATGCCAGAGATCTGTGTCACAAGGGAGCAGGCCTTTTCTCTCTGTGTCTCCATCTTTACAATCTGTTTAGTGAACTCTATTCAGCTTATAGTTGCCTAATAAGGAAATCAGTATTATAACAGGAACATTTTGTGGCAGAATCCAAGAAATAACATCAGACTTACACAATCTTCTCATCATTGGTCATGTGTAGAATGTTAGAGATACAATGTGATTGAGGCAGCTACCTAGTTTGACATTATGGGCCATTACTTACTGGTGCTAGACACCTATTACAGGTTTTATTGAACTGCTGTGGTTTGAATGTGGCTTTCCTAATTCATTTGTTAGAAACTTAACCTGCAATGTGGCAGTGTTCAACTTTTCTGTATAGTTTGGTTTGGTTATGTGTGATGTGGTTTGTCTTGTTTACTTTGGTGTTGACTGTGTATTGAACACAAAGCTTCATGTGTGTTTTTTTTTCAAACACGGAAGAAAATATTTATTATATACTATAGACAAAATTTTATTTTATTGTGTCACATTCCTATTCCAGAGAAGTTAAATGATAAATTAGTTAATAAAAATTTATAAACTTAGAAGCAACTGAAAAGTAATACTAAATTCTATATGTCATGAGCAACCAATGTTTCTATTTAGATTGAAAGCCTGGAAGAAGACGGGAATACAGTGATCGAGATGTACAGGCTCATTGAACAATATCAGGTGCCCACACCTCCCGAAGACCTTGCTGTTTTTGCAACCATGAAGCCATCCATTGTTGCTGTCCGGAACGCCATTGACAAATCAGTGGGTGACAGAGAATCAAGCATTAAACAGTTCTGTCTGCACTTGGGCAGAGATCTTGAAGATCTAAACAATGAAGTGAACGAAGTCAAGCTGCAGTCCCAGGTGGGCTGGAGCAGGATCTGTTCAAATAGGTTGTGCAGTTTGATGACTGGAGGCTTTTAAATCAAGATATGATTGACAAATAAGAATTGTATATATGCTGTACATCATGATACTTTGACTTACATATCCATAGTGAAATTCACTAAGCTAATTAACTTATCTATCGCTTCATATACTTTGCTGTTGTTGTTGTGAGAACATTTAAGATCCACTCTTCAAGCCATTTATGGGATCTATTTCATTTTAAGCTGAGTTATATTTCATAGACCAATGAATACAGAACTATAATAACCACAGGCTTCAATGAATTATCAGGAAGTAAGTACGACTACTCCTCATAGAAAAACATTTGAGTTCCTTCCAAATCATTAATCCTTTCTCTCCATGTCAGCTATTACCTTGAATTCTAATGTTACCATGCAGTACACTCTAGTATTTATCAATATTACTGTGTAGGGATGTAATTTATGCACATTTGTTGCTGTATAGTATTTCATCGTATTTCACATTTCAATTATCCATTCCGTGGCTGACAGACATTGAGATTGTGTGAAGGTTTTGGCAAAGATAAATAATACTTCTAGAAGCTATCTTACATGCATTTGTATGTTTTAACTTATTCTCAGAACAAATACAAGTTTTACTCATATTTCACAGAAAAGAAAGTTGAGGTACAGGGAAGTTAAGTAACTTGCTCGGGGTCACACAGATAATAAATGGTGGAAGCAGGACTTAGGCTGAGGCAGTCTGCTTTCAGTGGATGATGTCAGCTGTTCACTCCTACAGCGTGCACTCTATTGTGTGCACAACAGCTCATTCAAAAACACAGTAATTATCATAGGGAATAAATGCCAGCACATACTTTGTGTGGAATCATGCATTTAAAATACAATGTGCATACTTGGCACTGAGGGCCTAGGTCTAACAAGTGCATCTTCCATGGAGGGTTTGGATTCATCCTTGGGCGAAGAACTGTAATTTTATTTTTCCATAGATAACATCACCTGGCTGTCTAGACTCCCTGCTTCTGCTGATGGAGAGAAGTTGGGGAGAAAACCTAAATGTGATCATCGATGAGTAATTGGTTGATTTCATTCTGAAATGCTCATTTCTGTCTAGCTTGGTCTCTTTTGATTGATAGATTTTGATTCAAAGTTTAAACTCCTTGTGTGGCCTTGCTTTGCCCTCACTGGTGTCTCCTCCACTCCCTGCATTTCCGACAGGTATCCAGTCTCTACCTTCTAGACCACAGAAGTGTGCATTGCAGCAGGACTGAGCTGGGCCTAGTTTTCCCAAGTAGTTGTTAGTTAAGGGTCCTTCCTGTTTCTTGAAGCATTATGTCAGTCCCTACTGCTTTCTGCAAGCCTTCATTTCTGCCACAGGCCACAGTTCCATGTAATTCATGGCTCTCTGAATCTTACTTTCAGACTTCCTCTGGCTCACCAACTCTCTAAAGAATTCCTATCACCAAAATCAAGACACATGAGAAAGTTAGACCATAGCACACCAAGCCATGGGGCATCATGTCTGCCAGAGCATTTCTGCCTCACATTCTCCTTGGCTTTTTCTAACCTAGAACACATTTCCATCTGAATGCATGGCCACAGTGAGCAAGAGATGCAGCAGCTATAGCCATGGCTATGATAGTTCTCAGATTTCTCCATTTTTTTCTGATTCTCAACTATTCAGGTGTTTCAGCTTTGCTCTTGAACTATATTCCATTCCCATTCACTGGGGTTTCAAGCCCAAGATGTCAGCTGGAAGACCTAGGCCTTAGCATTCATAGTCTTCATTTCCTCTTCTCTTTCCTGTGATTTTACATATCTATATATATGTGTGTGTGTATTATATATGTATTTTATGCAACATGTGTGTCTGTGTGTCAATGTATATGTAATTCCATAATTCCTAGCTTATAATTCCCATAACCCTTGTTATTACCGAAATTATTTCCTAAATGACTCAAACAATAAGGTGAAGACGCTTGGCCCTTTACCCCTGGTTTTTGAAGAAGCCTTTGAAGAACTTCAGGCTGAGAATTGAGAAAAGGGGTCTTGTTAGAATGCCAGGGTGTTGCAGGCCTCACAGAACACAGTCCCTCTCTCCATCCCTCTCCTTTCCCCTCCAAAGTAAGCCATAGGAACTGCTATTTCTCTTTTCTCAGGGTGACACATAAACTAAAAATGTACCCTAATCTTCCCCCTCCCACATCTTGGAGATGGCCATAAAGCAGTGTCCTGATAGCCGATCATAAGCCTCTCACCTTCGAAAAGGGGCGCCACCTCTGCCAGACCACACATACATGGAGGTCAGAGGACAACTTGCGGGAGCTGGTTCTCTCCTGCCATGTGAGCTCTGGGGTGTAACCGGAAGTCATCGGGTGTGGTTACAAGCACTGAGCCATCTCACCAGCCCCTAGATTTAGTTTTAAAACCGTGTTACATCCCCATGGCATCCCTTTCTACAATTCTCTTCCTTTTACTATGCAGATACATAAATTAAGGAAAAGCCATCATTTAAGCACCATTTTTAAAAATCAGAGAAAAAAGAGAATTAGAAAAAAATTGAATTTTCTGAAAGATGTTTATTAATTCACTTAATCTTTTTGAAAAAGTAAGACTGTCTAAGCAAAGTGTACCTTAATTTTATAGGACCCCCAGATCTTGGACATTACTGCTGACCAAGAGAAAATAAAGCTCAGGTTGAGTGAGCTGCAGTCTGTTCTGAATGATCTTCAAAAACGCGCCTTTCAGTATAAATCTTACCAGAAGAATTTCAAGGTAATAGCAGCTATACACAGCTGTTTCTAAAATGCATGCACAGAGATGTATTTCTGCATAAGCATTTTCAACACTGTGACTGTAGCCATCCCCAACAGAGTCTTTGAGGGACTGTCAAACTTTCCTTTGGAGCTTCATAAGCCAGGCCTCCATTATCCACATTTCTCTCAGTGTCACTGTTTCAAGCTTCACAAAAACTCATTGGTTTTTCCAGCCCCAATGTTCCAAACACTTCTACAGTCCTTTCTAAAACAACAAGATTAGGTCTGTCACAGCAATATCCCATTCTCTGGTACCAATTTCTGTCCTAATTTGTTTCTCTGTTGCTGTTATAATAATAATAATAATAAAAAACTGACCAAAACCAACTTGAGGAAGAACGGGTTTGTTTCATCTTGCACTTCCAGGCCAGGGTCCGTCTTTGAAGGAAGTCAAGTAGGAACTCAGGGTGGGAACCTGGAGGCAGAAACTGAAGCAGAGACCACAGAGGAATGCTGCTAACTGGCTTGCTCCTCTTGCCTGTGTTCCACCTGTTTTCTTTTACAACTCAGGACTGTTTGCCCTAGTGTGGCATCACCCACAGTGGGCTATGCCCTTCCACATCATTCAATAGCCAAGAAAATGATTCCCAGACAAGCCCATGGTGCAAACCTAACAGAAGAAATTCCCCAGTTTCGGCTCCTGCTTCCCAGGTATGTCAGGTTGACAACTGAAGTCAGCCATGGCACTGTTCGGTCAATTCTCTCATCCAAGCCAAGGCAATCTTTTCATGATTTCTCATGAAAACACCTTCAAGGGCCACAGAGATGACTCAGCAGTTAAGAGTACTTGCTACTCTTGCAGAGACCCAAGTTTGGTTCCCAGCACCCATGATGGGTGGCTCACAACCACCTGTAACTCCAACTCCAGGAGATTTGACATCTTCCTGTGGATTCTACAGGCACCAGCACACATGTGGCATACACACACACACACACACACACACACACACACACACACACATAAAAATAAATATTAACATTTTTTTCCCAGCTAAAGGCTGAGGATACAGCTCTGTTATAGAGCATTAAGGCCCTTGTGCAAAAGGTCTGGATCTCCAAAAAATAAAAATCAAAAAGGTCTGGGGCTGTATTTGAGTTTGTAGAACATTTGTCTAGCATGCACAACGTCCAGGTTTTTATTGCCAGCATTGTATAAAGCTAGGTTTAATGTGCAAGCCTATAATTTCAGCACTCCAATGGCCTTCGTTGCCTGATAAGTTCAAGGCTAGCTTAGGCTACATGAGACCCTGTCTCAAAGGGAGAAACAACCCTCCATTATAAAAAAATCACTCATTCAAACATAGTTAATGAATTTAATTTTTTTCAATGTATGAAATCACCCAAAAGATAGCCTGGGTCCCACAGCCCAAAAATAGAGTTTTAAATTAGCTCTGGGGTCAAATGAAGCCACCATTGAGAGATGAAAGAGCCTAAAAGAGGTTGTGATGGACAGCCCAAAACAGAAGTGCCCAGCTTTGTAATGCTGCCAAAGGCTGTGCCGGAGAGAACCCCGACCAGGCTGGTCTTGAACTCACAGAGATCTGCCTGCCTCTACCTCCCGAGTGCTGGGATTAAAGGCGTGCGCCAAAATCTTCAGATTTTTTTGCATTCTTCCCCTTCATAGGGCTTATATATAATCCATGTATTTAGAAAGAAGAATCAAGGTTGTTCTTTGTATCTTTAAATTCACCATCCTCCCCCCCAGAGGCTACCACATGTTCCTCTCCCATTCCCCATATATAGAAGCCCCGAAGAAAATCAGTCACTCTGAAAACTTGTGTATTTCCCCAAAAGGCCAGCCAGGCATGCAAAAGTGAATGCCCACAACACTCTGACAATATTGATGTCTTTTAAAAATATTTAGTATTTTTTATTTATGTGCATGAGTGTATTGACTGCATATATGTAATTGAACCCATGCCGTGCAGTGCCCATGCAGGTGAGAAGAGGGCATCTGGTCCCCCGGGACTGGAGTTACAGATGGCTGTTTGCCTCCATGTAGGCATTGAGAACCAAACCTGGGTCCTCTCAAGAACAGTCACTGTTCTTAACTGCTGAATCATCTCTCCAGTCCCCTGATGTCTTTTAAAGATATATAAATTTTAAAGAAAATATAACAAGTTGGGGCTGGAGAGATGGCTCAGTGGTTAAGAGCACTGACTGCTCTTGCAGAAGACCCGGGGTCAAGTCCCAGCAACTCACATGATTGCTAAGAATCATTCTTAACTCCAGTTCCAGGGGAATCTGACACCCTCTTCCGACCTCCACAGCATTGCACAGCACGGGTGCACTCACATACATGCAGGCAATACACTCATACACATAAAATAAAAATTATATATATATATATATATATATGTATTTCTTTTTGAAACAGGGTCTCCCTGTAACCCCAGCTGTCTTGGAACTCACTATGTAGACCAGGCTGGCCTTGAACTCACAGAGATCTGCCTGCCTCTGCCTCCCGAGTGCTGGGCTTAAAGGCATGCACCATCACGCCCAGCGATAAAATATTTTTTAAAAAGAAAATATAACAAGTTATATTTTGCTGTTCCATGGGAATTACAATGTATGTGGGGTTTCATATGGTTTTAAATCCTCATTTGTTTCCTCTTTTCCTTTTCTTTCCCCATTTAGGACCCACATACTGCCAAGTAGTCACTGTATCAAGAGTTACTAATGGACTGGGCTGGAGAGCTGGTGCAGCCATTAAAAGCTCCGGCTCATAACCAAAAAGACAAGAGTTAGTAATGGATGAGATAGTCATTCTATCTGAAATCTAAGTACTGTGCTTTGTTATATTTTAAAGGTAGAAGTGTCCAAGTTCGATGCTTTGGAAGAAGTTAGTGCTGAACTGAAGCTCAAGCAATTGCTCTGGGATTCGTTCACCGAATGGGACAAAGTCCAGCAAGAATGGCTGAAGGTGAGCGGGAAATACTCAGTTCTTGAATTTTAAGTAATTCCACTGAGACATTTTCATGATATGAATAATATATTTTAGAAGTCTAGAATATTCGTAATGTCAATGAAATATTTTTGTTATTTCAATGCACACAAAGTTGAATTTACATTATCTACCACCAAAAAACTAAAAACCTATGATAGAGTTGAAACTAGAAAAAAAATAGCTTTATGTCCTCTTTCATAACTCATAAATCTTAGCAAGAACCATTTCCACATTCCATAACAACCCGACATATGTTATTCCTTTGAAACAGTAATTATGAAAATTAAATTTGGTTTTCTTTCTAATTCCATTAACCATTACTGCAATAGGAATTAGACATGGCTAGTTACTCAATACATTTGTCGTATTTAAGCAGAAAAAGTGATTTTTAATTAAAAAAAATTGTTGTAGCCAGGCCTAGTGGCACATGCCTTTAATCCCAGCACTCAGGAGGCAGAGGCAGGCAGATCTCTGTGAGTTCAAGGCCAGCCTGGTCTACATAGTGAGTTCCAGGACATCTGGGGCTACAGGGGGACCCTGTCTCAAAAAGACCAAAAAAAATTGTTGTGAATGGGAGGGAGAGATTTTGTAATCTAAATATTTCCCATTTTTTTCTTCTGTTTAAATCAATATCAAATTTCTATTACACTGTTATTTAACATTTATGTTATCCATAAAATAAAGCCTAATTTTGCAAAAATATCTTAGCAAACTTCCAGTTAAACACAAGAGGTCCTTTTTCTAAATACTACACAGCAGCAAGTTCCCTTGAGTGCTTTGTTTAAGGAGGCTAAATGATGAATGTGCCAAAGGCCCACATTACATAATGCCTATTGCTTTATGACTTCCAACACAGTCTTGCCATAACGCATTCCAGTGCTCTTGACGACTGTAGGACTTTTTTCTGTGATTTATTTACCCACTTTGGGTGTCTATGAGCTTAGGTTTCTTCTCATTGTCCTTGATGAAAAGAAGTCATTTTTGTTCACTCTGGCATAATAGAATCAGAGTAATAACTCCAGCATCTGCCCTCAAGATCTCTATAGTAAGCTCTCTTACCTAGGGAGCTCAGAGCCAACAGCCACCATATTTTTGCATCAAGGTTCTACCTTTATTCAAAACTTGACAAGGGCCAACAGTCAAAGCAGAATAGCTGGTCACCTACATTTTGAAATGCAAGCTGGTCACCTACATTTTGAAATGCAATATAGGTGTGTTGAAAACACCATCCACTCTACAATTATTCTACACTTCCCCCGCAGCTGCTTTATCACTTGAGAGGCTTAAAGAACTTTCTGATTGCCACATCAGTTGAAGCAGCAGTTTCCAAAGAAGAAAGCACCCCTCCTAGTGAACACACAAGAAGACCCACAGGGGGCTGAAGGAAAATGTCGATCTAGGGAAAATAAGAAACCACATTGGTTACAAATTTTCTGTTGCACTCAGTCCATACAACTGAAATATCAACAAATATATTTCTGGATTACTGAGAAATACAGTTATAGGTATTTGCATATTTTAGAAGTACATCTTTAAACAATCGTATTATATGTATTATTAGAAATTTCTGGTGCACGCCTTTGACCTCAGCACTTGGGAGGCAGAGGCAAACGGATCTTTGTGAAACGGAGGCCAGCCTGGTCTACATAGCAAGTTTCAGGCCAGCTGGGGCTACAGGGAGACCCTATCTCCAAAAGACAAAAGAGAAAGAAAAGAAAAGAAAGAGGGGGAGGGAAGGGGAATGGAGAGAAGGGAAGGGAG
>NW_008343971.1:1985666-1988951 GCF_000622305.1 Nannospalax galili
GGAGGGGAGGGAGGGAAGGGAGGGAAGAAAGAAGGGAAGAAGGGAACGGAACAGAAGGGAAGGGAAAGGGAGAGGAGGGAAAGGGAGGGGAGGGAAAGGAAAAAGGGAAGGAAAAGAAAAAAAAAGAAAACTAGTTAGTAAAGGTAAAAGTTACTGGAGTTTGTTTTGTTTTGTTGTTTTGCCTTGGAAGATTGTGTAGGGATTGACCCTCAAGAATTAACTTAAAGGATCACAGTTATTGCATTTGATGGTGAAGGAGGCAAAACTATGAAAGCAATTAACAGATGATGCCCAGATATTATTAGCAGTTTTGTTAAGGATGATCATTTCCAAAACTACAAGTTGATTTGGTTTAACTTTGAATCTAGGAAAATTCAAGTAAAGTTTTATACTATTTTAAGCTTACTGCTTATCAGATGTTTTAATGTAAATTTTTTTCACAGTCTAAATTTGACTGCCTGGATCCAGAAGTCCTAAACAGTCAAGTCTCTAAATATGCTAAGTTTGTGACACAACTGGAAAAAGGCTTGCCCCCCAACAATGTGGTGCCCCAGCTCAAGTTCAAGGTGGAGAAAATGAAACAAAAGGTAAGAGCTCTGGGAATCATTTTGGAACTCCAGCTCAGTTAGTGATTAACTCATGCCGCTGAGATCAAACTCAGGACGTCCCTGACTATTTCTTTTCAGAAAGAAGAAAGAATAGTCCAAACAAAAGGAACAAGGGATTTGAACAGAGATTTCCCTAAACTAAACACAATAAGATGCTGAACTTGGTCACTTTTTAGGGACATGCAAATCTAACCCATGATGTGATACTACTTCACACCCATAGGATGACTGTGATCAAAAATACAGAAAATATGGGGCTGGAGAGATGACCTGGTAGCTAAAGTACTTGCTGTAAAAATGTGAGGAACTGAGTTTAGATCCCCAGTACCCATGTAAGAAAAAGCCAGGCATAAGCAGAACAAAGGTAGGTAGATCCACAGGTAGCCAAAATGGCAAGATCCATGTTCAAAGAGAGACCCTACTTCAAACAATAAGATTAGAG
Source organism: Nannospalax galili (assembly GCF_000622305.1). Taxonomy (NCBI): domain Eukaryota; kingdom Metazoa; phylum Chordata; class Mammalia; order Rodentia; family Spalacidae; genus Nannospalax; species Nannospalax galili. Next base: position 1,986,717 of record NW_008343971.1, read on the forward strand.
AGTGATTGAGGAAGACACCCGAGTTGATCCCTGGCCTCCATTTGCACATACACATGCACAGTGCACACATTCATATAACACACACACACACACACACACACACACACACACACACACACCTATAGTATAGTAAATGTTGATGGCGATCAGGAGAAATTGCAGCCCTCATGTGTTTCTGGAGGGATTGTAATGTGGTGTAGTCACTCTGGAAATCCATTTGGAAGTTTTCTGAAGATGTTAAACACAGGAATCATATCAGCAGTAATACTATGAGAAAACTGAGAGCTGAAATGTGTGTTCACAGCAGCATCCATCATGACAGCCAAAAGTGTGGAAACCAAGTGTACATCAGCTAATGATGGAGAAGCAAAATAAGGCACCAGCATCCAGTGAATGTTATTGAGCAGTAAAGGAATGAAGTACTGATACACATGGCAGCATACTTCCATTATGCTAAGTAAGAGAAGCCAGTCGAGCCAGAGAGTTGGCTCACGGGGTAAAGGTGCTTGCTGCCAAGTCTGAGGACCTGCGTTCAGTCCCTGGGACCTACAGGGTAGAAGGAGAGAACCAAACCTCGCAGCTTTTCCTCTGACCTCCACATGAGTGCTGGCAGAGCTACATGCATACACACACATGCACACGCAAATAAATAAATGTAATAAAAACTTGGTAGCGGCATAACTGAAAATTAGAAGTTTTTTCCCAAAAGATTCTTCCATATTATGTCAACAGTTTATTTTTGTTGCTGAGTGGTATTCCATCATGTAAATGTATATAGATGTCTATACACTCCCTGCTGAAAGATACCTGGGTTCCTTCCATTTTTTTTAATTTAGTAATTATCAGTTACTTCATATACAGCTGTTTATCAGAACACAAGTCATCAGTTCACATGAAGAGATAAATAGCATCGTATGTGTCTATGGAATTTCCAAAGAATAAATAAAAACATTTTTTAAAGGAACAGCTAGGAATTGGAATTGCCAGATTGTGTGGTCAATGCATGTCCAAATTTACATGAAGTTCCCAGGTTGGCTTTCCCCAGCAATGTGTAATTTGGCTTCTCCTCGTCCTCACCTGCTCTTACTATTAAAGAGCTGTTTGTTTTGTTTTCAGTTTTGGCAATCTAATAAATATAAAATAGCATCTCATAATGGCCACAATTTGCTGTTTTCTGATGCCTTCTGATGTTAACCCTCTTCTCCTGTTCTATTTGTTATCTGTGTTCTCCAATGAAATATTTGCTCAGATCTTTTGCCCATTTTTAATTGAGTTGTTTACTTTGCTATAATTGAGTTTTAGAGTTAGTCACATGTTCCAGACATAAATCATTTCTTCAGATATATAAATTGAAAATATTTTCTGCTAGTTAATCTCAGGAGTTTTAAATTTCTACACAGTGATTTTTTTTTCAGAGCAAAAGATTTTAATTGGATAATCCCAATTTACACATTTTTTTTTGCAAATCAAGCCTTTAGTTCCAAAAACTTTCTGTCAGTCCTAAGACAAGTAGATTATTTTTATGTTCCTCTTCCATCTAGAAGTACTACTGTTTTGCTTCTTATGTTTAGATGTATGAGCTATTTTGAGTTGTTTTTGCATAGAATATGTGTCAAGATTCATCCAATTGATGCAGCATTGTTGTTTGAAAAGATTGTCCTTTCTCCATTGAGTCACTTTTGCATCCTTACGACAGTCAGCTGGTGGTGCTGCAGCATGTCGTGCACTCTTTCCTGTTTTAGCCGTGGTTCCACATTCACTGATTGCTTGAAGTCAGGGGGTATAAAGTCGTCTAGTTTTGTTCTTCCTCTTCGCAATCATTTTGTCTATTCCAATTCATTTGCCTTTCCACATACATTTGAAATTTAGCTTCATCAATGCCTACCAAGATTACTACTGGGATTGTGTTGAACTTATGGATCCATTTGGGGAAAATTAACAAGACTGGGTTTCCTAATCTATTGCTACTATGTGCCTCCAGTTACTCAGATCTTTTCTAACTTCTTTCATCAGTGTTTTGGTTATCAGCATACAGATTTTGCACATACTTTATTAGTAGTTTATTTTTGTTATTATCTTTTTTCAAATTCTAGTTGTTCATGGTCAGCATAGAAGAATACCATTGATCTGGGATGTGCGTCTTACATTCTATGATAATTTTAATTTTAGGAGGATTTTTGTACTTTTTTTAGAAGTTTTACACAAATAATTATGTCATCTATGAGTAGAGACCAT
>NW_008343971.1:1989011-1991797 GCF_000622305.1 Nannospalax galili
TCTTGTAGAATATTAGTAGCAGTGGCAAAGAAAACACCCTTGCCCTGTTCCTGAAATTAGGGAGAAAATATTTATTCTCTTTTTAAGTATGAAGTCAGTTGAAGTTTCTTTAAAGATGCCTTATGTTAATATAAAGACGTTATATTTCTAGTTTACTGAGAGCCTTATCATAGAGGATGGTTGAATATTACTAAATGATATTTTATGTCTATGATGAGGTTTTAGTTTTTTAATATTCTATTTATTATTTTTATTTTGTGTGTACAAGTATAATGCCTGCGTGTTGGTGGGTGCACCCGTGTCGTGCAGTGCCCACAGAGGTCAGAAGAGGGTGTCGGATACCCTGGAACTGGAGTTAAGGATAGTTGTTAGCCACCATGTGGGTGCTGGGAATCGAAGCCAGGTCTTCTGCAAGAGCAGCTAGTGCTCTTAACCATTGAGCCATCTCTCCAGCCCCTATTTTTTAGTTTATTAATTGTGCTGGATTACATTTATCAATGTTCAAATATTGAGCTAAGCTTGAGTCCCTATGAGGAGCCCCCTGGACCATAGTATATTATCCTTTATCATATTGCTAGGTATGGTTTACAATATTTCTTGGAAATTTTTGTGCCTATATTCATGATGAACACGTACTTATATTTTTCTTATATTTTCATTAATAATAAGATAATACTGCTTCATAAAATAAGTCAGAGGGCTGGAGAGGCTTAGCAGTTAACAGCGCTGACTGCTTTTGCAAAGGACCCAAGTTCAGTTTCAAGCACCCACATGGTGGCTAACAATCTTCCAAAACTCCAGTTCCAGGGGATCCACCACCCTTTTCTGGCCTCTGCAAGTCAATGCATGACATGGGAACAATTACATGCATGCAGGTAAAACACTCATACACATAAATTTAAAATAAATTATTTAATTAAAATAAAATAAGTCAGAAGCTGTTCTCTCTTCTGTTTTCTAGACAATAATGCATAGGGTTTCTGTTCTTTCTTTGTTTGGTGCAATTCACCAATGAAACCATCTGAGCTTGAACTTTTCTTGCTTGGAAGCATCATAACTATAAATTTAACTTCTTTGGTATATTGAATTATGGAAATAATTTTTTTTTTCTCTAGGGAGGTTTGTGATTCTGTCTTTTGAGAACATGGTCCGTTTTACCTAAATTGTGAATTTATGGACAAATGGTTAATCACGGTATTCCTTTGTTATTCTTTTAAAGTATGGGATCCATAGTGTCCCCTGGCTTTCATTCCTGGCATTGGCGATTTGTGTCTCCTCTCTTTAGTCCTTGCTCTATCCAGCTGAAAGTTTACCGATTTGAGTTTTCCAAAGAGCTGACTGTTGAGGGTAACTGAGTTTTAAAATCGTTTTTCTCCTTTCAATTTCATTTTCTTCTTTCCTAGTACTTATTATATTCTCCTTTTTGACAGCTTTAGGATTCTGTTGTTTGTTGTTTGTCTTTTACAGGACCTCACTGTGTAGCCCTAGTTGGCCTGGAATATACTGTGAAGACCAGACTGGCCTGGAACTCACAGACATCCACTTTCCTCTGCCTCCCAAGTACTGGGATTAAAGACAGGTGCCACCAAGCTTGGCATTTTCAAAAGTTTCTTAAGGTAGGCTTAGGCTGTTGATGTAAAATTTTTCTTCTTTTCTGATATATGTACTAAATGTTGTTTAGTCACTGTTGAATCCCCACAATTCTGATATGCTGTATTATTTATTTATTATTTATTTATTATTTTTAGGTGGGGTCTCAGCCCAAGCTGACCTCCAGCTTACTATGTAGCCAAAGATGGCCTTGAATTTCCAATCCTTCTGACTCCACTTCCCAAGTGGTGAAATTACAGAGGTGGGTCATCGTGTCCAGTTTATGCAATATGGGGAACAGAACCCAGAGTTTTGTGAATGTTAAGCAACCACTCTACCAACTAAGTTGCATCTCCAGCCTGATATATTGTATTTTTATTTGGTTCAAGATAAATTTTAACATCCCTCGAGATTTCCTCTTTGACAAATAGCTTATTTAGAAGTACATAGTTTTTTATTCAAATATTGGAGGATTTTGCAAATTTTTTTTGATACTGATTGATGAATTAAAATTATAGGCCAAAACATACTTAGATGATTTCTATCCTTTTAAGTTGTTGGGGTTTGTTTTATGACAGAATGTGGTATATCTGTCATAAAAGATTGGGTGAATCTTCCATACACACTTGAGAAAAATGAGTTCCACTATTGTTTAGCATCTTCTTATAATGTTAGGCTGAGTTGGTTGCTGGTACTATTCAAGTGGTCTCATTGATTGGTGGTGTTATTCGGGTGGTCTAGTTGGTTATTCTTGTTATTCAAGTGGTCTAGTTGGTTGGTCTTGTTATTCAGGTGGTCTCATTGGTTGGTCATGTTATTTGGGTGGTCTAGTTGGTTGGTCCTATTCAAGTGGTCCAGTTGGTTGGTGGTGTTAGTCAGGTGATCTAGTTGGTTGGTGCTGGTCAGGTGGTCTAGCTGGTAGGTGGTGTTATTCAGGTGATCTGTGTCCTTGTTTATTTTCTGCTACTGTCCTATTAGTGACTCAAAGTTTTGGAATCTCTTATAATTGTTAACTTTCTAATTCTCCTTTCAGTTGTATGAATTTTTACCTCACTGATTTCTTGATTATTTGCTTGTTTGCTAGTGATAGAGTCTCATGTAGCTCAGGCTGGCCTTGAACTCACTATATGTCAGAGGACGACATTGATCTTCCTGATCTTCCTGCCTACACTCCCTAACTGCTAATATATATATAT
>NW_008343971.1:1991807-1994093 GCF_000622305.1 Nannospalax galili
TATATGCTACCATGCCCAGCTGCCTCCTTTATTTATTTTGTATTGTTTATTTTGTGTGTATATGTGTGTTGTACATGCCACAACATACATGTGGAGTCAGAGGACAACCTAAGGGAGTGAGTTCTCTCCTTCCATCATGTGGGTTCCAGGAATTGGACTCAGATCGTCATACTTGGTGGCAACTGCCTCTACCCACTGAGCCACCCCACTGGCCCCTGCCTCATTTGTTTTTAATGATCTTTTTCTTTTAGAATATTTTTACATCTATAGAAAAGTTGCAGCAGTGATACAGAGGGTCTCCACACACTCAGAGCCCAGCTTCCCCTATTGCTGACAGATTACCTTAATATGATTCATTTGCCGCAGTAATGAGCCATTTGTGACACATTGCTATTAAAGTCTGTCATCTACGCATTTCCTTGTTTTTTGCCTAGCATCCTTTTTTTCCCAGGATCTCATCTAGGATCAAATATGGTTTTAGTTGCCATGTCTTCCCTTCCTCTAAACCATGACAGCTTCTCAGATATTTTGTAAAATGTCCCATAATCTGGTTTTGTCTGATTTTTTTTCTCCTGATTAGCCTAGGGTTACAGATTCTTCCAAGAAAGACCGCAGAGGCAGAAGACCATTCTCAGCACATTTCATCAGGTGCATGGAGCAGCACCTCTTCCCCATTTGTGTGTGTGTAATGTGCATGTGTGTGTGCACATATATACATATGTGTGGGCATATGCATGTGCTGGTGTGTATGCACATGTATACACATGCATGTGGAGGAGGTTGATGTCAGGAATCTTCCTCAATAATCCTTCCACTTTATCCATTGAGGTTGGGTCTCTTAACCAAACCCAGAGCTTGCCGATGTGGTTAGTCTTACTCCTGGGTTTGCTTTGGGGATCCCTGATCTCCCACCTTCCAATGCTGGAATTTCAGGCAGACTGCAAAGCTCACACAGCATTTACGTGGTTTCTGGGGATCAGAACTTCTGTTCTAGTTTTGTGGCAAGCACTGTAACTGCCGAGTCATCTCCCCACCCAGCCCAACTTTTCATTTGAGCTTGATCACCTGACTGAAGAGGCATTTAAATCTGCGGTAAAGTCCCTGTCTTCTCCATCCCATTGTCTTTAGAAAGGAAGCCAGTGCACACAGCCTCACTTAAGGAGAAGAGGGGTCATGCCACACAGACACACAGACATAGACACAAACAGCAGCAGCAGCACCCAATCACAATGTGTGCTCCATTTTCAGATGGAGTCTCTCTCTCTCTCTCTCTCTCCCTCTCTCTCCCTCTCTCCCTCTCTCTCTCTCTCTCTCTCTCTCTCTCTCTCTCTCTCTCTCTCTCTCTCTCTCTCTCTCTCTCTCTCTCTCTCTCTCTCTCTCTCTCTCTCTCTCTCTCTCTCTCTCTCTCTCTCTCTCTCTCTCTCTCTCTCTCTCTCTCTCTCTCTCTCTCTCTCTCTCTCTCTCTCTCCCTCTCTCTCCCTCTCCCTCCCTCTCTCTCTCCCTCTCTCTCCCTCTCTCTCTCTCATCCATTTATAGTATTTATACTCATTTATCTACAAGTTCCTTAGTTCCCTGTCTACGTCAGCCTCATCAAATGCATCCCTTCTCTATCTTACTGTCTCCTTTCACCTACAGCAGTTTTCCTTTATTTTCTTTTTTAAAAAATACTTCTATTGAGTTTTTTTGTATTTCATACACAACACCCCAAACAATCTTATTAATATTCACCTTTATACCCATATCCCAAATGGCACCTTCCCATAGTCTCCCCCCACACACACTGGAGCCCATAGACACCATCATCCCTGTTAACTGCCCCACTGTGTTGTCAGTGCCCCCAGCCATGCCCAGTGCAAGTCCATCCACTGAGTCTAGTCAGCCTACCTAGAGTTCCTTGTTTTAAGAAGATCAGCTCTTCATCTAGCAGCAATCAGTTGTCAACATTCCTTTAGATAAGATTGCGGTCTGATGTTCAATTTCCCACTTCTATGCTGAGTTTCTGTCTGGGAGTCTCTTGGGCCACCCTGGCCAACAACTCAAAGGAAGGCATTATTTCTTGTTATATAGCCTTTAGCTATACATATGGACTCTTAAAAATTATATTGACCCCATTAATCTTTGGTTATACTTTCCTTTTGGGTGTTTAGACCATACAGTTGGCCCAAATAAACCAATTTATTTTTACTCTTAAGGTCGTTTGAGGATCTGTTCCTGGGGGGTCACATGGGCTTGGGAGGAGCCCCTGGCTCCTTTCTTTTACCAGTTCCATCTATGTGAAGATAAGTC
>NW_008343971.1:1997915-2012040 GCF_000622305.1 Nannospalax galili
GGGTAGAGAGTGGAAAGAGAGAAGGAGGGGGGGGGGGAGAGAGGGAGAGAGAGAGAGAGAGAGAGAGAGAGAGAGAGAGAGAGAAAGAAAGCTAGCTTGCTTATGGAAAAGGTCCTGACCACACCTCTTACATCTTTTGTGAAAGATTAAGGTGAGGAAGTGAACTACAAGTTACATAATTTGGAAAGAAAGATATGAATATAAAAAATTGACATGGAAGCTTATTAATGAAGTAGTTACCAAAGCAATAAAATTACCTCTGTGTGTGTTTACGTGTGTGTGTAACAGTACAGTCCTATAGTTGAGAAATTTATGAAAGAGCTCAATTATGTTCGAAGTGACAGGAAAGTCTTTCCTAGATCATCCATGATAAATGGACCTTAAAGATGGGAGTTGAAAGACACTGAAGGGGTAAAGGGCATTTCAGTCCATTTCAACAAAACATAGAAACAAGAACGACCATTTCATGTCTGTAACACACTAAGAAGCTAAATTCACTTTTATTGCTGAGGTAAATAAGATAAATCTAACCAAAGAGTTTGGAACATTCTTAAGTCATTTAAAATCTGAAGGTTCATTTGTTTGGCAAAGGAAACCAGATCATATGGTCCAACTTAAAAGGCAAAGCTGTAGCCTAAGGGTAGATACAAGCCAGAAGGAAGCAAGCAGTGCCTCGATGGGGCTGCAGCAGACAAGTCAATCTTCCAGATCGACACACTTTTTTTTTGACAGTGTCTCACTATTGTAGCCTTGGCTGGCCTGGAACTCGATATGTAGACCAGGCTAACATCAAATTCACAGATACCCATCTGCCTTTGCCTCCTGAGTGCTGTGATGAAAGCCATGCACCACCACACCTGACCCACATGTATTTTTTAATTCACATGTTCTATAAGGGATGCTGTCATTCAAAGGGAACGGGAGGAAGGAAGACAGTTGGAATACTGCCTTGTCATTCAAACAGTAGTAAGAATGAGTTCAACTTCATCTTAAAATGGTTGAATGAAAATGGGTTGAACATAAGAAACTAATTTTGAAAGTATGGGTTATTTTGAGAATCGAAGGCCTGCCAGGGTGTAAAGGAGATGCCAATTGTCTATAATAGGGCAAGAGAAGAGCACTGAACAAAGCAAAAATGTGTGCCATTAACAGTTACAGAGGCAGGGCTGTGGGAGACAGCTCACAAGTGTGAGGACCTGAGTTCAACCTCCAGAGCCCTTGTAAAAAGCTGGTGGGAGGAGGAGTGATGTGCTTGCAGTGCCAATGCTGAGAAAGAAGAAACAAGCTGATCCCTGGAGTTCACTGGCCGCCTGATCAATGAGCCCCCTGTTCCAGTGAGAAAACAAAGTGGAGGGGTTGGAGAACAGGCTCTGTGGTTAAGAGCACTGACTATTCTTACATAAGACCTGAGTTCAAACCCCAGCACCCATATGGCAGCTAACAACCATCTGTAACTCCAGTTCCAAGGAATCTGACGCCCTCTTCTGTCCTCCACAGGCACTGCATGATGCAAGTACACTTACACACATGCATGCATAACACTCACACACATAAAAAATAAATTAATTTTTTTTTAAAAAAAAGTGGACAGCACTTGAAGAGCAACATCTTAGGGTGACTTCTGGCCTCCACATGTACATGCATGCACACCCATGGACATACAGGTATGCACACATACATAACACAGTTGTTAGTTAAATGCCCTCCCCCATGGCCTTTGAGAGAACATCACAGAGGACTGTAAGCACAGTGAGGAGAAAGAGTATCAGAGGGGCTACATTATTTATCCAAAAAGTTGGCCTTTAAATGGGCTCTTGGACTTGAACATCTGAAGTGTCTATGACTGACACTGACACACAATGCTGCATATGTCTTTGTCATCCCCTTTGAAGGTCCTTCTTGATGACAGCACCATCAACATTGCCACCATTGCCTCATCACGTTATGTGGGTCCATTGAAGTCTCGAGTGGGTGAATGGCAAAAACAGCTTGCCTTATTTAATCAAACACTGGTGAGTACAGGAAATTTCAGTTCATGGACTCTGGATTGGAAAGCCATAAGACCCTTAGAAATACTTACTCTATGGGGCTAAGAATGCAGCTTAGTGGTTGAGGGCTTGCCTAGTGTGTACAAAGTGCTGGATTTGATACCCAACACACACACACACACACACACACACACACACACGCATACACAAATATTTATCCTATCTTTCTAATAGTATATAATTTAGAAATGTAAGATTTAATTGTTGTTATTTTGTTATATTCAGAATAAAAAGAAAATGCACATGTATCGGGCTCTGGTTTGTATTATTATATGGCTTAATGTTATTACCATCACTCTTGTTTGGTTATTTTGATATGAAACAAAACACCCAAAATTAAACAACATATACATGTTAACAGTCCATCTGTTCATTAAGTTCAATGCACCTGGGATCTCAGCATGTCTGTTGGTCAGGAGGTGAGACTGGTTTGTACTGGGTCCTCTGCTCAGGGCCTCCCAAGGCCACTAAGATGTCAGCTAAACTGGGTTCTCATCAGCTTTAAAGGGCATGTTTTTATAGAAGATCCTTAAAAGAAACGTGTAGTAGGGCTGGAGAGATGGCTTAGCAATGAAAAGAACTTGCTTCTCTTGCAGAGGACTACAGCTTGGCTCCCAGCACTCATGTCAGATGGCTCACAACTGCTCATAACTGCAGTTTCAAAGTCTCTGACACAAGCAAACAGACTTTTTTTCCTGATAACCCTGCGTTCTAATATAATTTCTGTTACTGTGATAAAATATCTTGACAAAAAGCAATTTAGGGAAAGAGAGAGTTTCTTTGGCGTACAATTCCAGGTCTATTATTTCTGGGAAGTCAAGGCAGGACCTTGAGCTGCTAGTCTCTTCTCATTCACAGTGAAGAGCAGTAAGAAAACAAATGCTTCCTTGTCTGCTCAAGTCCTGCTAGCATTCTTCTCTCATACTGTTCAGGAAGCCTTGCCTGGGGGAATGGGCTATGTCTTCCTACACCGATTAACACTCAAGGCAATCCCCCACAGACATGCCCACAGGCTGACCTGCTCTAGATAATTCCTCATTAAGATTCTCTTCCCACATCTAGAAGAAATACATAACGGTAAAAAGATTTCAAAGGACTGAAAGTGCTTTCCTTCTACCTGTGTTCTTGGACTATCATTAATTTTTTCCACCTTCAAATTTATTACACAGTTAAGTTCCTCATAAATAATAGCAGAATGAAAAAGAGAAACAAAAAATAAAAAAAAATAACTACTACACATTTCCAAAAAATAGCAATGACTCTAATCTCAGCCCAAAACTATGACACCAAATACTGTGATGTCTGAGCCAACATGTATCTCCCTAGAACCTGAAAGGGTCAGAGGACCCTTCAAGAGGTAAAGTACATACCTGCTTACCACACAGAACTCATGCCATGGGCTCCCCTGGCAACTGTCTTCTCAGGTAATTCTAGGTTGTGTCAAGTTAACAGTTAAAACTAACCAGCACACTTTGCATATATTTGGAGTCATAAACTTGCTGCCTCCCCAACCCTTCAGGTTTCTGTTGGTAAGCATCCTGCCTCCCTGTAGAACGTTTCCTCTGCTCATTTTAATCATGTTTCTTGGGTTTCTGCACAGATGACTCAATGTAATTCTCTTAAGTAGAAGGTGAGTGAAATCGGGCTGGAATGAGTCTTGGGCTCTTTAAGGAAATTTCATTCAGAGGACCTGTGGGGAGCCAAGCAGCCCCACATGATCAACAATTTGGAAGTTACATTTTGATAGCCTCCCTGTTTTCCTCCCAGGAAGAGTGGCTGAACTGTCAGAGAAACTGGCTCTACCTAGAAAGCATCTTCAACGCACCAGATATTCAGAGGCAGCTGCCTGCAGAGGCCAAGATGTTCCTCCAAGTGGACAAGTCATGGAAGGAAATCATGAGGAAGGTGAACCTTCTGCCCAATGCACTCCGAGCCGCAACTCAACCAGGTACAAACAGAAAAAGTAGAATAAAAGCTTTTGTAGTCATCTGACAGGCTTGTTACCTATATGAACCTTACAACACGTGGCATATGTAAGAGTTGATGGAATTAAGCGCTGTCCTTTCTTATTATCAACTTACGGTCTTGGGTCATGGTTTTGGAACACAAGTATCTGTTTCTTACTGCTGTTTTGACAATTTGTGTGCGTCAGGCTGGAGAGATGACTCAGCTGTTAACAACACTGGCTGCTCTTGCACGGTTTGATTCCCAGCACCCACAGAGCAGCTAACAACCATCCATAACTCCAGTCCCAGGGGAGTTCGACGCCCTCTTTTGTTTTGACCTCCACAGACACGGCAGGACATGAGTGCTCACCTGTGCTAAGCTCACCCATGGAAAGAACCACAAAAGTTTCCATATTTTTAAACTTATTATTAGAATGAGTTAAAAAAATACTATCATTTATTGTAATTCAAGTATCAAGGCTAAATTTTTTAAGGTTTTTGCTAGCATGTCAGTGCTAGCATTAGACAGAATAATGGATTGTATTATGACATTTTCTATATGATATCACATATTTTGATCATATTCATCAACACTGCTGTTACCTTCTGTTTCCCACTCCTACTGATCCTTTCTTTTCTCAACTACCAACTAGTCTCCCCTCTACTTCTATTACTTTTTGTGTGTGTGTGAACCAATGAGTTTAGTTAGGGTTACTTACAGGAGCACAGTGAGGGGTTGTCTCCAGGAGGATGGGCACCTTACCAGTGGCTATCACACTGAAGAAGATGCCTCTTCTGCCCCCACCCCACCCCTATGCCCAGCATCAAGGTCAAAGGGTTTTAGCAAGTTCTATTTCTATGGATGTAGAAACAACTCTCTGGGAGCACACAGACAGCTACTGAGTTTGATGCTCTATACCAAAGCTTCAGCCAGTCTGCTTGCCACAAAGCAGCATATGGCCCATGCTGAGGGACAGTCCCAGACAGCTTCCCTGCCAAGCGAGGCAGCTTTTGAGGCAATGCTCTTTGCACACCAATTTTTTATTTTTTTAATATTTTATTTATTAATTTATGTATATAAAGGTATTGTCTACATGCATGTAAGTACACCTGTGTCATGCAGTTCTTGTGAAGGTCAGAAGAGGGCATTGGATTCAAACCTGGGTCCTCTGCAAGAGCACCCAGTACTCTTAACTGCTGATCCATCTCTCTAACCCCTGCCCCAAAAATTCTTACCTAACACACACGCAGAAAAGAAAAACTGTGGAATGATAAAACTGAACATTTGAAAAGGTCTTAGGGCTTGTAGACACTGCCGACCTTTGTAGGCTCATAGCTCTCCTCCAGGCAGCAACCACATCCTTCCAGCCTCAGCCTCTCTTGTCATGTATTTCTCTTATTCTCCCTCTTGTAACGATATTGGACCCACCAGATGACCCAGGATAACTTCCCTATCCTGTGATCCTTAACTTAATCAAATCTGTAAACAGTTCCCATTTCCATATAAACCACAGACATGGGGGAATGAGGATGTGGACATCCCTGAGGATGGGAACTGTTAACCATTAACTCTGCCTGCCACACCCACTTCACTGTCATATTCAAACCCTTAGTGCAAAAATATAGTGACATCTGATAACAGAGTGATGTCCCAGCCCCACTAGACTTATTATAAAATAGACTTTTTAAAATGTTTTGTCTTCTCCTCCTCCTTTTCCTCCCCCTCCTTCCATAACCCACGGGGTATAGGGCATTCATCAACTGATGAATGGAAAATTGGCCTTTAGAAATTAGAAAAAGAATCTGATTCCTAAATATATCTGGCCTTAACGACTTCAGATAAAGAAGTATAGCCCAGTAATAAATCACTTCAGGTGATGATAAAGCTATGAAGAAAAATAAAGCAGTATAAAAGGCTAGAGAGTAGCTGGAGAAAGAGAGAGAGAGAGAGAGAGAGAGAGAGAAGAGAGATTAAACTTTTTGATAAAGTGCTTTTCAAACAGAAACTTGCAGGAAAGAGAGAGTGAAAATGTGTGGATCTGAAGGAGAATTTTTGAAGGCAGAGAGGAAAAAGCAAGGCTCTTGGGATTAGCGCGTTCAACTATCAGCTCAGAGTTCTTGTGGGCTGCAGGAGAATGCACAGCGAGGAAAGCTTATGTAGGAGATGAGGACAGAGGAGCAAGTGGGCTTAGGTGGGTGACTGGCCATTGGAGAGAGTCACTGATTACATAGGGCCACAGTAAGAACTTTGAATTTGATGCTTGTGCAGGTAGGAAAGCAGCCACTGTGATGAGCATCAAAACTACAAAAATGGATATGGTATAGAGGTGGCTGCCTATGGTAGTGCTGTTGAACAGCAAGCAAATAGTGCCCTTGGACATAGTTTTTGCATTTAAAAATGGCAGTGGAGCCAGGCAAAGTGGCACACGCCATTAATCCCAGCACTTGAGAGACAGAAGCAGAAGAATCTTTGTGAGATTAAGGCCAGCCTAATCTGCACAGCAAGTTCCAGACTAGCTGGGACTACAAAGGGAGACCTTGTCTCAAAAAAAAAAAAAAAAATCAAAAATGGCATTCGATACAGAAAAGGTGACAGAGAATAGGAAGCTTCTAGAAACTTGCTTTGTTTGAATTTTGTTTGTGCACTCATAGCCCCCCCGCAAAAAACAGAACACCAGTTAAAAATCTTTCAAATTAAAAATACTACTCAAACATGGTATTAAAATATTATGATTAACTAAGAATTAGAAGTCTTGGGCTAGGGAGATAGCTCAGCAGTTAAAGCACTTGCTGCACAAGCAAGAGAACTGGAGTTCGGATGCCCAGAACTCACATAAATGTCAAGTGGGAGTGGGAGCTTACCTGTAATTCAAGTCTTGGAAGGAGAAACAGTGAATACCTAGAGCAACATGGCTTGGGAGAATAATAGAGGAGTTGTGGGTTTAACTGAGAGACCCTGCCTCAAAAGAATATGGTGGAAGAGGAATCTCCCTCGATTCCTAATGTCAACCTCAGACCTCCACATGAATGCACACACGTGCATGTGAACTCCCTGCACACACATGCTCCCACACACATGCAAACACTGGTGTATTAGTTACTTTTCTGTTGCTGTGATAGAAACACCATGACCAAGGGAACATATAAAAGAAAGGCTTTGGGGCTGGAGAGGTAGCTTAACAGTTAAGAACACTGACTGTTCTTGTAAAAGACCCAGGTTCGAATCCCAGCACCCACATGGCAGTTAACAACTGTAACTCCAGTTCCAGGGGATCTGACAGCCTCTTCTGTCCTCTGCAGGCATTGCACGACATGGGTGCACTTACCTACATGCAGGCAATACATGCATACACATAAAATAAAAATAAATTTTTTTTTTAAGAAAAGAGTTTATTTAGCTTATGGTTCCAAGGGGGAAAGCATCCATCATGCTGGGGAGGCATGGTGGCAGAGGTGGCTGGAGCAGGAGCAGAAGCTAAGCTCACACCCTCAAGCAGGCACAGGAAGCAGCACCTAACTGGAGATCTGGGAAGGTTTAAGAACTCTGTAAGCCCACCCCAGTGATGTGCTTCCTCCAGCACGGCCACACCTTTTAAGACCCCCAAAACAGCACCACCAATTGGGAACAAAGTCTTCAAACACTTGGAGCCTATGGGGGACATTCTCATTCAAACCACCAGAACTGATATAGTTACATGTACACATTACATACACAAAAGAAGAAAAATGAAATAAAGACGCTAAAATTCTTAGCCGATACCCCATTTTGTTGGTTTATTCTTCTATCAAATGAAACAAAGGCTGCCGAATGTTAATATATTTACTTTCATTTAAAATTATACTTTCTATTTTAATATAACTTGGTCAACACTATTTTTTTCTCAATGAACAGGACTTCTGGAGACTTTTCAAAACAATAATGCATTGCTTGACCAAATTCAGAAGTGTCTAGAGGCATATTTAGAATCAAAAAGAGTTATCTTTCCAAGGTAAGTTTAAAAAGCTACATAAAATGTTTTGTTGTAAACTATAGACAGCTTAAGATTAAGATTGGAACTTCAGAACATCAGAGAACTGGAGAAGGAAACAAGAAATCTCTGTGTTGCCTGGACAGTTTTCCCTAGGTTGGTTGTTGAGCAAATACTAAGCCCTCCAGGATGCATAGGTTGAGATGAGACATGCTGGCCGTCTGCATGGGGTTACAGGGGAGTAGAGGGACCCCTTAGCACATGGCTCTCCCCGGATGTCCCCATCTCTAGCTCTGTAGCCTTTCCAGTTTTAGCCCTTCTGTTTCTTCCAGTGAGTGAGAACCCTAGCATTTTTGCCCCTCTTGTTGTGAATGGTCCGAAGCGGCCTGACAACTCCTTTTGCAATGTTGACACAGTTTACAAATCTCGTCTTTGAGCTTCAGAGAAAACCAAAACTGAAATAATTAGTTTTTAGTGCATGGTTGCTGTACTTGGGCAAGATTTAGCTAGGAACATAGACGTCACCATAGGTGTGTACAACAAAAGTTTCATGCAGGAATTCGTGGTTTTCATAAGTGTTAGAAGGAAGGAAGAACTACAACCACTTTGAAGCACTTCGGAAGGACGGGTCAAGGTCTCGGTGGAGCAGTCTCTAAAATCTCATCTGTCTGCAACAAAAAGTATGGATTGGGGGCTAGAGAGATAGCTCAGCACTTAAGAGCTCTGGCTGTTCCTGCAGAGCAGTTCGGTTCCCAGCACCCACATCAGGTGGCTCACAGCTGTCTTAAACTTCAGTTTCAGAGGACCTGACGCCCTCTTCTGGCTTTTGTGGACACCTGTGCTCACATGCACATACCCACACGTGGACACACACATACACATAATTTTTAAATAGAATAAAAATAAAAAGGATGATTGTCAGGAGGACACTTGACAACCAAGGACAAAAATCCCACTTTACCAGATGGGGATAAGGATAAAAGTGCTGCTTTCCTTGCACCATCTCCCTCTCAGAGACAAGCAGCTCACAGGAAGAACCTAATCTGAAACCTTGTTAAGAGAGATTCTGAGAGGGATCACTCCAGCTCCTCCCTATTGAAAGGCTATTGTTGAGTGGACAACCACCAGTCCAGGCACTTCCTTTGAACACTTGGTCCTTCAAACATGAGTTAGGGAAGTGGAGAGCAGTGAGAGGGACAGAAGGTAAAGGGAAGCCCTGTCTTCAACCTGAGCAGTTAACTGCTCTGACCTATTGTGGAATCAACTAAGATAATCAATCAAATTCCACTGGAGTTATTAAAAACAAGACTGAAGCACACTGAGTGTCACAGACCTATAATCCCAACTACTTGGGAACTAGGAGGATCATGAGTTCAGGCCTCCTGAATTACAGAAGTTCAAGGCCAGCCTAAGTAACTTAACAAATATTTAAAACTGAAAATTAATTTTTTTAAAAACTGAAAAGTAAGCTTTTAAATGGCTATGGCTATAGTTCAGTATCAGAGTGCTTGTCTAGCATGCTTGAGACCCTGGGTTCAAGCCCAGAACTAGAAAAAGAAAAACATAATCCTGAAACTGTATTGCCAAAGACTAATATTTACAAGAATATTTTTAGTTATCTAACGCAGGAAGATGGCCGTTTATTTAAAAGTCCACACAATAAATATTGAGTAGGACATAGTTAAGGCTCTGTAGGTGACACAACTGCAGCTACTCGGTTCCACTACTGTAACAGAAAAGAACCCATAGACAAGACCTCTACATGCCTATGTGACAGTCAGTCTGTACTGACAAAAGCAGGTGCCAGGCCAGATTGGCCCTGTGGGCTGTAACTTGCAACCTCAATTTATGGCAGAATCATATTCTGTGATGTTATACCTTTCTTTACCCATCTTGTTTGAAATGATATTGAAATGCATACAGAATGTTTTCTTTTTCTACATAAGCATAACCTTCATATCATTGGAAATGGTATGTTGGCAAAATCGTATCCTGTCATTTTTTACAACGACCTCTGAATTCGGACAATGTTACAGAACCAAGTAAGGTTCTTGCAGCCATTCATGCATCTGTTTTCTCTTCAACAAATAATGTATTGAACACTAGGTATGTGTAAGTCAGGAGTCTAGGGAAAGCAATATGTCTTCACCAGAGGAGCTCACAGCTAAGTAAGACTGATGAAAACAAGTCAGTATTATAGCAAGAGCTGGTATTATTAATAATTTTATAATTTTTTTTGTTCTAGCTACTAGGTCTAGGTATTTGAGATGCATCCTCACTACATTTCACATAAACTTGTTTAGAGACATGTAGCCTCCCCCAGAAATCCAGTCCACGTGTAATTAGAGGCCCAGGAAATGAGTGCACTGGAGGGGATTCAGCTAAAGAATTTCATCTTTTATGTCTATCTGAGTCTGTGCTTCTATTTCAAGCTGCATTTTAAGGGTTCTCTTTCATACAGATTTTACTTCTTATCAAATGATGAGCTCCTGGAGATTTTGGCCCAGACCCGAAACCCACAGGCCGTGCAGCCTCACCTGAGGAAATGCTTTGACTCCATTACAAAGCTCGAGTTCGCTGTCATGCCTCCGGCCGAGGGGAAGATTCCTGGTATCGACGCAGAGGCAGAAAAGGTTTTCACTAATGATATTTTGGCAATGCTGTCACCTGAGGGAGAGCGAGTAAGTTTATCCTCAGAGATAAACTCAATTACTTGTCTAGAATTGGGATAAAGCATTGTTCATTCACATCCTAAGCTTGCCAGGTACTCAACCAGCCCAGCAGTTTCACGGATAACCAGGCTAGAACCCTCCCTCAAAGAACTCAAAATCTAATGGAGAAATTGTCAAGCAACTAAAATCACCTCAATAAATGTGGTGTACTCTGTTCTTGGAAACAGACTGGAGGAGAGCCACCGTGTTTTTACCCACTCTACATAAGAGACTGGGCAAGAGTGCCAATTCTCTGCCAGGCCACCTAGATCCAAGCCAGAGCTGTCCAGCACCTGCTAAATGAGGACACCAAGAACATGAATGCCCCAGTGGATTGTGAAGAACACACACATATACACACATTCACCCGCATCCACACAGACAGCCACATATACATACACAAACACACATGTACATATGAATGTGCACATAGGGATCCTCTTTCAAGGGGCAGCGAAGATGTCAATCAAAATTCCCAGCGTTTGTGGTCTAGCGCCAGTGTTTACACAACTCAGAGTTCTGTTACAGAAATACAGCAGGTGGACTACCTGAGCTATTCTCTCATCACCCTAATTGCCTCCTAGGTCGGCCTGGGGAAAGGCCTCAAGGCGCGAGGCAATGTGGAAGAATGGCTTGGGAAGGTGGAGGAAGCCATGTTCGCATCTCTCCACCGTCTGTGCAAAGCTGCCATTGCTGACTATCAGGGGAAACAAAGGACTGAATGGGTGATGGCTGGCTACCCTTCTCAAGTAACAGCTCATTGTATTTTGTTTCTGGATCTTTCTTTGGTACAAAATCTCACATACTTAAAGAAGATGTTTCATTGCAGGTCATCCTGACTATTTCTCAGATTATGTGGTGCCGTGATTTGACTGAGTGTCTAGAAACAGACAGCAATAGGTTAGAGGCCCTGGAAGCTTTTGAAAAAGTAAATTTTGAGGTGAGAGCTTTAAAAGATTATTGTCGAACATAATGTCACACAAGATGGTCTTCATGGTTCTATCATGGCTAATGCAAATCCACTTTATTTCAGAGGTTCAGTGCGCTGACAAGACTTCCAAGCTTGGGGGTTCACACTGAAGCCATTTGTGTTCAATTTTTCTTAGGGACACTCCCTTCGTGTTTGTTTGGTATTCATATGAAGAAATATAAAATATGTAGAAAAGCTGTTTAAGAGGAAAGCATCAGGATTATAATGATTTGCAAATTTTAGGAAATAATTGTGTTTACTAGGCTTAGGTATCTATCACAGAAAGGTATATGTTTTTGTTTTGGTTTCTAATAATATTTTATTAATTATTTAAATTTTGTAAATGTATTTTGACCCTATTACCCCTTTCCCCATCTCCTCTCACATTATTTTGATTTAAAAAAAATCTAAATGAAGCTCAGCATCACAGTGAGTGCTTATAACCCAAGCATTGCAGGCCAGAGACATGGTGGGTTCCAAGAGCTCGCTGGCTAGCCAACCTAGCTGAAATGGAAACTTCGGGTTCAATGAGCGACCCTGTCTCAACACAGTAACGCAAAGCACTACAAAGGAAAACACCAGTGCCCTCCCCTGGCCTCTGCGTGCGTGCCCACTGGCACACATGCACACATACAAATATAATTTTAAAATATTGTAAGTGCAAAATGCACTGTTTGGTAACAATAGCCACGACACTGCAGTAGATCTCTAGAACCCGCTCTTCCATAATAAAACTTTGTATCTGTTGAGCAGCAGCAACTCATCACTGCCTCCTCTCCCCACCATGGCAACTTCGGTTCTACTCTGTACGGGCTTGATGACTGCAGATCCCTCATAGCGAACTCATGCAGCATTTGTCCTGTGACTGACTTATTTCATTTAACTTAATGTCCTTCATCCCTGTCACCCATAACAGGATTTCCTTCTTTTTCAGGCTGACTGCTTTTCCATTGTATGTACAGGACACATTCTTTTTATTCTTCCCTCCACTAATGGCTTTTTCATGTTTTCACATGTTGGCTATTGTAAATAATGCTGCTGTTCACACTGAAGAAGAGGTCCCTCAAGGCCCTGACTTCAGTTCTTTGATGTATATGCTCAGAAGTGGGATTACTCATTCATTTGGTAATTGCGTCTTCAGTTTTTTGAGAAGCCCCCATCCTGTGCCTTGTCATATATGCACCATTTCTTCTTCCTGCCAGCAGTGCACGGGGCTTCCTATCTCCATGTCTTTGCCAATATTTTTTATCCTTTTATTTTTGATGATAACCAATGTGCCAGATTTGGGGTAATGTCACATTGTGTTTCTGAATTGATTAAATTTGGTTTTGGACAAATCCACACATGTACATAGCACTTTCTGTTTACTTTCACCCCTGCCCTCTCTTATAACCCTCCCACCCTTTTGTTCCCACTGACCTGGCTAGAGGTCCCTTCCCACATTCGAGTCTTTTTGTTTTGTTCTATGACCCATTCGTTTTAACTAGGACTGTCTGTGTAACCACAGGTTTGGAACTATCTATTGGAGCTTGGTGGGCTCACCATTGGTTACACGATGAAGTCAACAGCTGTTCCTCCCCTATAATCTGTCAGTAGCCAGTAGTTCAACATGGAGGGTTAGGTCCCGACCGGCCTCTCCTCGGTCCATGATTGGTTATAGACAAGCCCACTCTCACACAGGCTCAAGGAGGCAACTACAGCTGCTGTGGGTTCGTGATTATAGCAGAGCTGTAGCATGCTCTGAAGATGATGTTTCACAGATCATCTTCCAATCTTCCAGCCTTCGCATTGTTTACACCCCCTTTTCCACAATTTCCCCGAGCTTTAGAGGAATTAGTGTCAACGTTCAGGACTGAGCACCCAGCTGCCACTTAACCTCAGCACCTTGAGCAGTCACAAGTCTCAACATACACCGCCAGCACTCACCTAAACAGAAGCTTCTCTTATTAAGGAGGAGGGTTAGCATTTGCCTGAAATTTTCATAATTTTATTTTTTCTCACACTGTGGTTTTGATAGTCAGACCTGATGATTAGTGGTAATAAGCATCTTTTCATATACATACTGACCATTCACGTTTTTTTTAGAAAAATGGCTATTCAAATCCTTTCCCCATTTTTAATTGGGTTATTTGATCTTTTATTATGTTGTGGGAGAAATGAGGCCCTTATCTTTAAGCATGTGACCTGAAGCTGTAAAGTCCTGGCAGAAAACAGAGAAAGTTCCCTGGCATGTACAGTAACATTAATTTTCTGGACATGATAACAAAAGCAAAAGCAGACAGTGAGATTGCATCAAACTGAAAAGTTTTTGCACAGCAAAGGAAAGAATCCACAGTGAGAAAACACAATGAAGGCAACAAGGAAAAAAGATTTGGTAATTGACCCGGCCCCGCCCTCACCTCTCTCTGCTTCCCTGGACCTGCACCACTGGCTAACTCTCCTGGCCTGCTCTCCTGCCCTCAGGCCTCTCTTGGGGTAAGTC
>NW_008343971.1:2019168-2079835 GCF_000622305.1 Nannospalax galili
AAAAAAAAAAAAAGATTTGGAAATTATCTTACTGATAAGTACCTAAGCCTGATCTTTAACTCCAAACTTAATTACACTTCCAAGCAATGTTGCCTTCCTAAAGAGTCACACGTGAAAAACAAAGGAAGAGAACAAATATATTGAAATGATAGAAAACACTTTCAGGAAGTTCAGCAATGGAATTTTGTCTCCAGCATCACAGAACAGAGAACTGTTTACCCAGAACAAGCTCTGTCAATTCTGAGTGTGAAAATCCTGCCCAGTGGCACAAGGCCCTCAGAAGCACCACCCTATTTTGATGACGATATAATAATTTAGGTAAATCAGGACCTAAAGCTTCTAAAAGTACTTGTGTTCAGTTAGTCATTGGCCAGGTTAATATGCTCAGGTTTTTTTTATATTATTAGTAGAAAAACTGCCCCTGAGAAGAAGAAATATCACCTTTAACCACACTTAAATTTTAGGAAGAACAGTCTTCCCCAAAGACTCCATCATATGTCAGGGGCTTTCTGACACAAATGCCCACTCAAGTCTAGTTTTACTACTTCAGACTCTGACGGCTATCGAGTTACTCACCCTCTCTGATCAAATGCAAAAACAGAGGTCAAGATGGTCTATGCATCACAGAAGTCTTAAGAGAAGTAAATAAAATATTGTGTTATTTGGTCACAGAATTACAAAGTCTTAAATTTAGATGGTCTTAATACATGTTCCTCTCTAAATTTAATGGTGTGTGTGTGTGTGTGTGTGTGTGTGTGTGTGTGTGTGTGTCTTTACTGATGTTGTAAAATTCACTGTGACAATTCTTTAATTTGTAGAGATTAAATGCCCTGGCTGTGATAGTTCGAGGCAGTCTTCCAAAATTACACAGAAACATTATAACTGCATTGATTACCATTGATGTGCATGCAAGAGATATAGTCACCGAACTTGTTCAAGCCAAGGTAAATGTTTCATTGAAGAAAAATTGGAAAAATCATGTAGTTATTTGTGAAATCAGCGTCTCTAATATGTATACCATTTCTGTCACATAGGTAAGCACAGCCGACTCCTTCGATTGGCAGAGACAACTGCGCTATTACTGGGATATAGACCTGGATAACTGCGTGGCTAGAATGGCACTCTCTCAGTACACTTATGGCTATGAGTATTTGGGAGCATGCCCGAGGCTGGTCATCACTCCTCTCACGGTAAATTACTGATCACTTAGGGTCATTCTATCACAAGAGTGCTTTTTCATCAGAACAGTTTTGAAAGTTTTCATCATCACTATATCTTCATAAAGCAAAAATTTGCATTATCTAATTTATAGCATATGGATCTCTGAGTACATTGCAATTACAATATTTCACGGAAAATGGTGGGTCTCAGAGCTACAGAGATGGCTCAGTACAGAAAGGGCTTGCCACATAAGCATGAAGACTTGGGTTCAAATCCCCAGCACACACATAAAAGCAAGGTGTGGTGGCACTGCCTATAATCCCAGCACGAGGGAGATAAAAACAGGAGGAATCCTGGAGCTCACAGTCAGCCATCCCTGGACAAATCAGTAAGCTCCAGGTTCAGTGAGAGACCCTGTCTCAAAAAATAAGGTAGAGAGCAATCGAGAAAGCCATCCAGTGTCAACCTCTGGCCTCCATGGACAAGTACACACACTGTACATGTGCATGCATCCTCACACGTACACCCCTGCACACATGCACACATGCACAGACACCACACACATACACAAACATATATACACAAAGAAAATAGGGACCTTCCTATTAGAAAGTAAAGTTCTTAAAAATTTGTGACTGAAGCCAGTTCCCGTCAGTAACGCCGATTGATGGATTTCTCAGGATCGCTGCTATCTTTGCCTCATGGGGGCTTTGCAACTCGATCTTGGAGGTGCACCAGCTGGTCCTGCTGGCACCGGGAAAACAGAAACCACCAAAGATCTAGCAAAAGCTCTTGCTGTCCAGTGTGTGGTCTTCAACTGCTCTGACGGTTTGGACTACAAGGTACATTTGTAATCGAAATACAAGCATTAAATGCTTTCTCCAACTGTCTTTGTTTGCAACATGACTTAATAAAACAAATAGAGAATGAGATAATGGTGAATAAGAGGAGAAAGTAGAATTAAAATGTAGTGAATAGAGCAAGCAACATGTGGTGGACTGGGCCATCCAGAGAAGAAGCAACCCAGGGGAGACTTTTCAGGTGGTGAAAAATAAAATAAAAATCTATATACGTAAGTAAGTAGAGTAAGTAGTGATATGTGATACAAAATATAATAGCGAGTGGGCTGGGGAGATGACTCAGTGGTTAAAAGTGCTTTCTGTTCTTACAGAGGACTGGAGTTCCATTCCCAGCACCCACAGAGGCAGCTCACAATGGCCTGTAACTCCAGCTCCAGAGAATACAAAAGCTTCTTCCAACCTCCACAGGCACACACACACACACACACACAAAAAAAAAAAAAATAATAATAATAATAATAATAATAATAAAATAAAGCTTAATATAGTGTGTATATGTATATATGCAAGAAAACCTAGGAACAAAAATTAACTTTACAGGAGAAGAAGGGCAGCTCAGAGACTTCCATATCAGTAAAATATGAAGACTGGAGCGTAGTCAACTCAAACACTTGCCTGGTATGCATGAGGCCCTGGACTTAATCCTCAGCACCACCAAACAAACAAAGCTTTCAAAGAATGAATGAGAATCAATGGTTTTCTTCAGCACAGCAGTTCTCAAGCTTTTTGCAGGCCCCTTTATGCTCTTAAAATTAACAAGACAGGTTACATCTATTGATATTTAGTGTGTCATAAATTAAAGATCATGTATTTTATATATCCTAATAATAGGGGCCAGGATTGGTGGTACATGCCTTTAGTCCCACTTGGAAGGCAGAGGCAGATGGATCCCTGTAAGATCGAGGCCAGCCTAGACCACATAATGAGTTACAGGCCAGCTGGGGTGACAGGGAGAACCTGCCTCAAATATAAATAAATAAAATAAAATACCAATAACAATGTTAATATAAACATTTGCACTGTAAAAATAACCTTGCAGGCAAAAGACTTACTGGCTGGTTTTCTACTTTTTAAAATCTTTGCTGTTTGGAAGAACAGGTGACATTTTTGCTTCTGTATTTAACCCCTTGAGTCTTGGTTGAATTATCTGAAGCAATCTAGTCTCACCTAGACTCCAGAAAGAGAGGAATAGTTTAACTTTTTCAAGTAATTAAGTGATAAAGGTAAATAACATTTTAACACTTTCTTGAAAATACTTTGACCTCACAGATCTCCCCTGACAGACTTTTTCAGGCTTTCCAGGATTCTGAGGGTTTTTTCTTTTCTTTTCTTTTGTTTTTTTAAAGAGAGAATAGGGTAGTGGTTTATTTACAGAAGATTGGGCGCCCCACATTTGCAGCTGCATTGTAAAGTCCACACTCAAATACAGATCCTGACAGATGCATACAATTGTGAGAAGGTGCTTCTTGGTGTTCTTGGCTTATATATACTTTGCCTCACCCTCCACATGCAGCTAAGGTCTACTGATTGGGTGGGAGGGGTAAGACTCCTCCCTCCACTCCTTTATGAGCCTGGGAAGGAGGTGTGACTACAGCTTACAGGCATAGTGCATAGTGGTCAGAGGACAGTTCCAGTTAACACCCCACCTTTTTCTCCAGCTCTTACATTCTTTCCTGCAACGTCTTCTGAAAAAGTCCCTGAGCCTTGGAGGGAGTGGTAGGTGTGGGATGATCTTCCTCTGTTTGTGGCAAGACACTGAACTTTCGGGTCTCTGCATCATCTGTTTTCCGTGGGCTGTTGGCCAATTTCAGTGGGATTCCATCTACTGTGAAAACACATACAGCAAGAAGTAAGAACATCTAAACAGTGACGCTATAATAACTTAACCTATGGGTGTAAACACAAATGCTTGGCCAGTGCTTAGGAAATGCACCGTTTCCATCTAACAAAACAATTGCAGTGACTTCCCACTGGGGAAGGATTTTTGTTTTTAACTCTTTCAATGGATGCTATCAAAACCACAAAAACATAAATTTATTTCTGTGTTTGCTAATATCAACTTTGAACACTACCAATTTTATTAAAAAAGAATTTATTAGACACAATCTTCCAACTTTCTGCTGCACCCTCAATTTTTCTGTCAAGATTTATGAAATGTGCACATTATTTGATAGTCGGCTCTCTGTTTTGTCTGAAAATCAATTATACAGGAGGCAGAGGCAGGCAGATCTCTGTGAGTTCAAGGGCATCCTGGTCTACTTCGTAAGTTCAGCTGGGGCTATAGGAAGACCCTGTCTCAAAAGACAAAAAAAAAAAAAAGTCAATTCTTCACACAACACTTAAAATAACAAAAGATTGCTCATTTAAGATTTAATGGAATATTAAATCTGTAGAGAAGAATCAACACAGTAAAATATACCCCTTGCCATTCAAAGGAAAGCATTCAAAGCATTGGGGTCAATGGATTCTTTTATTTTCCTTTTCTACTTTATCTTCTCTAGAACAATGTTTTTAATATATATTATATTACATATTTTATACATGTAACACATGCACATATATGAATCACCTGTTAATTTCGATTCAAGTATCTAATCTGACTTGTAAGTTAGGTCTGGGGTGAGGTATGAAGTATTGGGGTCTATTTGCTACTACAGACTATCAAAGCAAGTCACTGTGAACTCACTATGGAATGAGGCAAAGAAAGCATCCCACAGTTGTTTCTGAGAAGAGAAAGAAGCAGTTCATCCAAAGTACAAAAATGACTGACCATCCCTTGTCTCAGCTAACCCAAATAACTGCTGCATCTTTAAGCAAAGCTTCAGACAGGCTGTCCACCAGCCTTTTACCTGGATGACATTATTATGAAATTCAGCACAAACTTGCCCCTGCTTTCTACTAGTACCTCATTTAGAGTAGGGTTTATTGTGTGTCTTTCCTCCTTTAAAAGATTTTCGTGTCCTAACACCTAGTTACCTGGTTTAGGAATATATTCTTTATAGATGTTATCTAGTAAGGATAATATCATATTAGAACTGAATGAACCCTAATCTAATGAACCCTAATCTAATGACTGATGTCTTTCTAAGAGGGAGCTTTTCGCAGACAGAAGGAAAAAAAAAAACTATGTGAAAAGATACACTAGAAGTCAAGGTTGTAGTGATGCAATACAGTCTAGGAATGCCGGGGATTGACTGCAAATACTAGAACCTGGAGCCAAGAAAAAATTTTCCCCTACAGCCTGGGAGTAAACATGACTTTGTTAATATGTTGATTTCTGACATCTAGCCTCCAGAATTGAAAAAGGACACATTTCTGTTGCTTTAAGCCACCCAGTTTATGGTGATATATTAGAGTAGTACTAGAAAGTTAATATATAGTACAGAGACTGGAGAGGTTGCTCAGTGGTTAGGACCACTTGTTGCTCTTGCAGAGAACTGGGAGTTCAGCTCCCAGAACCCAAGTGGGGTGCCTCACAACCACTTGTAATTCCAACTCCAGGAAATTTAATGACCTCTTCTGGCCTCCATAGGCACTGTACTCATATGCACACACACACACACATAAATAAATAAACTATAAAAATTATATAGATACATATATATATGCAAAACTCTTCTTCATTGGACTATTGCTGAAGTTTCCTAATCCAATCCCAACCCCTCCTGATGCTATTTTTACTAGAACAACCCATGGCTCCCTTATGGCTCACAGCTCACCATGGTGTGTGTTCTTCTTTCTTGGGACAAGTATGAAACGCAATTTGTTTGATTGCAGATGTGTTCCTGGCTAGCACTGGCGTATAGGCACTGGCTTCTCTTTCACTTATTTTGGAAGAGAAGAATTAGAAACTACCTGACATATAAAAGATACCCAGTCTATCAATAGAATATTCCTTTCTTCAAGGTCATTATTTGGAATTGTTCCCTTTTTTGGTAGGCTGGAAGTTTTGCATCCTGGGCATTCAATGTACCATAATGAGATGGTTAGGAAAAGAGCAGGCTGTTCTTCACATCTGCTGGATTTTACGCATGTGACACACAACTTGGCAAACACAGACATGTGAAGACTGAATTTGACACTCCCAACTTCCTTCTCAGAAAATAATGACTGAAAAAGAGGGTAATTTGTGTAGCCATGTCCTCAAGGAAATGTTTTAGCAAAGAGCTTATATCAAAAATACAGAGGTGGGAGTTAGAGAGATGGCTCAGTGGTTAAGAGCCCTGACTGCTCGTGCAAAAGACCCAGGTTCAATTCCTAGTACCCACATGGCGGCTAACAACTATCTGTAACTCCAGTTCCAGGGGAATCTGGCACCCTCTTCTGACTTCCATGGGCAGTGCACCACATGGGTGCACTTACTACATGCAGGCAATATACTAATACACATAAAATTTTAAAAAATAATAAATATTTTTAAAGATATTCAACTTTCTTTCTGACTGCCTTTAAAACAGCCCACACACAAGTATTCCTTGGGAAGTCTTCATGTGCCCCAGGAGGCAGCCACACCCTAAGAGAAAGATCATTACTCAACAGTGTTGGAAGAGTTCTTCAGCATTACCCAGAATGACAGTTTAGTCTTTCGTCTTATCCATTCTGTCATTCGGCACATCCATTTAATTGATCTAATCTTGGTTACAGTGATACTGATTTTCAAGGACTTATCTTTGACAACCTTCTGATTGCACTAGAAGAATGCAATTTCCTCTCAAATCTCTCTGAGATTCCACTGGAATTACTTTAAATGCTCTTCCCTCTCCTTGATGATCTCCATTTCTTCCAAGGTTGCTCATTCCATTCATTCTTCTCATTTTAAATGTTTCTGAATATTGGTTTCCCCCAAATATCTGTTCATTCATTTTCTGGCTCATTAATATGGATAGAGGATTAAGTTGACAGTATGGGCAGCTTGCTTCTCCAGAATGTGAGCTGAGCTCTGGAGGGGTATAGCTAGACCATACATCAGACTTCCCCACAGAGCGTCTGGACACAACCCTTAGTGGATGCCAGATAAGGGCTTTCCTCCTAAGTGCACACATTTTAGTTGGTTTTGCTCCGGGATGGAACTCTCATTATTATTACTGAGTCTCTAGTGATTGAATTGAGAGCTCCAGACCCCTTTCTTTCCTTGTCTCTGGTTTCCTGTGCTCCCAAGCCAATGACCTTTATCTCCCATGATTTCCTAATATAGCTCTAAAACAGTTCTCCTTTGTCTACCAGGAGGTCTTAGGATTTTAATCTGATGGAAAAAGTTAGTGTTGAAATCTGAACCCTGCTTCTTCCATTTGGAAAGAGAGGAGGAATGATCAAAAGAAGAGAAACCACAGTTTTCCTGGGGTTCTATCTGCTTTCCTTTCGTGTACTGATGTTGGGTTTGGAAACTCCTGAAAGCCCCACTGACAAGTATTTCTGCCTCTCTCTACTTTGGGCTACAGTTTTTCTCTTCAGAGTCGTGCAGTATGTTTCCATGTATCTCTATCCTCCGGCATTTGTTTTTATAAAACTTTTCTTCCTGCCACTGGCTTCCCCTTTCATTGCGTTTTTATCAGGCAGAAATGGGTACAATTATAGGCACAAAAGTAAAGAGAGGCACACACAGAGATCTATTCATGTTGCTGGAATTGAGGGGGGCAGTAACAGTGTATGCTTACTTGACATTGACCTTAAGACAGAAAAAGCATCATTTATGTTTTTAGATATCCAGAGCATAATGGAATATTTGTGCAAATGCTTAACCCAAACTCTGGTCTCCAAAGACATTGTCCACAGCCACTTCCATTCACCATTAGGATTCTGCTGGAGAACCGCTACCTAACAGTGCAGCAGCGCCTTCTGCTCAGGAGTCCTCATGTGCTCCTGACCACAGTAAGCACCTTCCACAGACAATGAAAGACCCCATTGGTAAAATTCTCCAAGGTTTCTCCAAAGTCCTTAAGTTTGTTTCTTCCATGTATTAGATTCTTTGAGAACCTTTCACATATTTGCCAGAGATCTGTGGAGGTTATGAATAAAGGAGGAAAAATATATAATCATTTTATTTAAAATTCAGATCCAGGGCTAGCAAGATGGCTCAGTGTTTAAGAACACTAATTGCTCTTGTAGAGGACCAAGGTTCGATTCCCAGCACCCACATGGTGACTATGAACTGTTCTTAACTCTAGTTCCAGGGGAATCCAAAGCCCTCTTCTGATCTCCGCAGCACTGCACGACACGGGTACACTCACATACATGCAGGCAATACACTCATACACATAAAATAAAAATAATAAATAAAATATTTTTGAAAGCCTCATTTAAAATTCAGATTCAACTCACTTAATCAGAAACAGAAAGATGTTTTCTTTTGTGGATGAGTGCTTACGTCTGTTAGGAAACAGCACATTAATTATAACACCCGCAGCAAAAAAAGCACTTGCTTTTTTTGCAGATACCACCTCCTTTCTCCCATCTAAATGCTAACCAGGCCCAACCCTGCTTAGCTTCAGAAATCATAAGATTTCATGCCCAGGATGGTTATGGACATAGACAAATCAACTTTTTGTTTTCCTAAGATTTTACATTTATTTTAATCATATATGTGTGTGTGTGTGTCTGTGTGGGGGTTTGTATATAGCAGTGCAGGGCCCAAGGAGGCCAGAAGAGAGAGTCAGTTTCCCTGGAGCTGGAGTTACAAGCCGTTATAGGCCACCCAACAGGGGTGTCTGGGACCCATCTCAGGTTCTCTGCAAGAGTAGTATGTGCTCTTAACCACTTCCCCTCTTTCTCTTTAATACCCCAGCTCCAAATTACAACCTTGGGGCGAGTCGGACAGTGTGACCCCCAAGTTTAACAGCTTTGCTTGCATTTCAGATGATGGGGCGCTTCTTCAGTGGCTTGGCACAGTCAGGGGCCTGGTGCTGTTTTGATGAATTCAATCGAATTGACATCGAAGTCTTGTCAGTCATTGCTCAGCAACTCATCACCATTAGGAATGCCAAGGCCTCAAAGGTGAGGTGTCTGGGGACTGTCTGCCAACAGTAGCTCAAGTGGATCATTAGCAGGCCACCTGTGAGAAAGGACATGCTCTCCATGTAACTGCTGAATGCCACGGTAACTGGACTGACCTGGGTGAATTAATTCCTCATCCAAGCAACACAAAACAACAAATGCTGGGTCCTAGGCATACAAACAATAAGACTCCATCCCTGGCCTCTGGAAATTCTTTTCTGCATCCCCAACACACACACACACACTCACCATATTCACATACATTATGCACGTGCACACATACATGCAGACACACACTCACCATATTCACTTATGCACATGCACACATACATGCAGACACACACTCACCATATTCACATACATTATGCATGTGCACACATACATGCAGACACCCACCATATTCACATACATTATGCACATGCACACATACATGCAGACACACCACACACACACACACACACACACACACACACACACACACACTATCCTCTGCCCGCCACCTCCTATTTTCCTCTTCACCTTTCTTTTCCTAACCTTTGATACTTACTTCTGTTTCTTTAATGCTGCCTTTTCTGGACCTCATCATGTTTCTCATGTCCTCTAAGTTCAAGATGATCTGAAAATAGGGACTAAGTTCCTGGGGACCCAAGGAGGCCTTACCTCTCCTGTAAAATACAAGGACTGTAGGGGTCAAATGAACATGCTGAGTGATCCTGATATTTAACATTTGTCTTAGCCCCAGATGAGCAAGTTCCTGGAGAAGGGATTTTGTACTGAAAGGCTTTGTATTGGACGGCAGTAAGGATGGGACCAAGCCCCTGACCACTCTTTGTTGATCTTCTGAGATCACTGCTGTTCAGTCTATACAAACCAGAACTGCTCCCAGCCACTCAGTCCCCAAGTCCTTCACTCCTCCCTCAGCCCCTTCCAGAAGAGCTCTAGTCCTCCTCAGGTTCTATCAACAAGGTTCATATTGGTGCCACTGGGGGCCTCTGGGCTCACCCTGGCTCAGGGGAGACGACAATTACCATGGCAAGGTACCCTGATAAAGAGTTACAGATTTGTATGATCACCTTTGCAAAGTAGCAAATTATAGATCAAATAAAAGCAAAGCAGATATTAGATGTTAATGAGCTACAGAGAGGTGCAAGTCACTGCGCTACCTACTTTAGTATTTCCATCAACCCTGTGTGAAGATGGTTATAGGTGAAAAGGATTCAAAGAAGTTAAATATTCCCATAGACAGCACAGAACTGAGATACTCATGAATCCCGGTGACCCTAAAGTCTACTCTGTCCTGCCTCCCACGCTCTGCGGAGGTGTGGATTAAAAGCAAGGACTTCCAGATGTAACTTGCAAATCATTAACATCTTGCTGAGCAACCCACAGAGAGAAAACACGGGAAGTGAAGGGGCAGAGACCAAAGGGCAGAGGCGGCTGACGAATTGCCAGCTGGAGGGCGGCTGCAAGACACAATGAAACTGGAAGTCTCTGAGATGAGCCAGCCTCGTTCTCAGCTTGCCAGTGCTCATATGATACGGCTGGAGTGGGCTACATCCCTTAAAATGGATGAAGAAACGGAAACAAAACAGAGCCGTGACCAGAGTGATCAGTCCCTCTAGCAGCCAAACCGGCCTTGGGATGCGCCTGCCACTTTTTCCTCCTCCCGGCTCTATCCTGGTCTTCCCCTAGCATCTTCATTCGGTGCCAGACTAGGAACCTTGATTTCACCTCTGCTTTGTCTCTTTACCATCAATGTAGAATCTAAACTGTCTCCAAATGGAGTGAATTGTATCTGCTGGGAGCCCCTAGTCCCCACATACGCTTCTCACATTCGAGCTCTCATGGTTCCCCAAGTGACTGTCCAGTGTCACCTCTGCCCCATCCCCTCTGCTTCCTTTGAACCATGAGACAATAAGGAAATTTTTTAAATAAATTATTGAGAATTTCATACATGCATATAAGATGTTTTGATCAAATCCATGACCCCTCCCGCCCCTCCAATTCCTCCTATATCTCCCCATCACTTTTTTCTGATAACTCTTCATGTACTCTTTCTTCTTCTTTGATGGATATATTTATTCTTATGGGGTTTTTGGTTACTCTAACATTCCCCCTCTGAAGAGGTATCCCTAAAAATCTTTTAAGGATTAGATACAAGTTCCCAAATACTTCCATGTGGGTTCTGGGATTTGAACCTGGGTCTCTTGGAAGAACAACCAGTGTTCTTAACTGCTGAGCCATCTCTCCAGCCCCCTTTTATTTTTTTTATGGGGCTTTTGGCTACTCTAACATTACCCCCTCTGAAGAAGTAACCCTAAAATCTTTTCAGGATTAGATAAAAGCTCCCAAATGCTTTCGATATTTTTGGTCTTTGGAACAGAGTATGTTGCTAAGAGGCCCAAGGACATTGTGAGTTGTAGCCAAGAAACTGGCTACTTCTCTTTGGGGTCTTTTTACCCTAACTGCCTAGCCAACTCCTACCTCCTATTATTATCATGTCATCTTCTGAAGAGGTTACCCAAATTGTGGGTAGGGAATTGGGACGCAGATGGCTCTGGTTTCTTCCATGGTGAACAGGAATGCAGGGTGAGGCAATTGGGGTACCCCTTCAGTGGGTCTATCTAAAAGACTCCCAAATTGTGTAACCCTTATCTGTAGGGAGAAAATAAATTCCTTGACTGGTGAATAGGAGATGTGAAGGAGAAGTAAAGGCAAGAGCAATTAATAGGGAAATTCTTCAGCCTTTGTGCAAGACTTGATGCTCAGGTCCCAGTGTGTTAGTCACTTTTGTCATTGCTGTGGCCAAATACCTGACAAGAAGAAACTTAAGAGGGTTTATTTTGGCTGACAGGAGTGAGATATTCTCAAGGTGGAAAGGTCTGGAGGCAAAGGCTTGATGAAGGCATAGTGGTAGGAGGGTGAGGTCTCCGGTGACAGGAAACAGAGAGGAGACAGGAGGTGGGTCAGACTTCAAAACCTCAAGGCCCACTTCTAATGGTCTACTTCCTCCAAACAAGGCTCTACTGGTGAAAGTTTCACAACTTTCAGAACAGCACGACCAGTTTGGGACCTAGTGTTCAAACGTTTGAGCCTGTTGGGGGCGATGTAAACCACAGCACTTCTCCTAGCTATACTTTCCCTGAACTTTATTACCCTTTTAGCAAAGTAGATTTCTGCTCATTCCCTGGACATGCAGTGCTCTTGCTTACCCATCTCCCTTCTGCTTGAAAAGCTGCCCCTGGTTTATCTACCTGTAGTGCCCCTCTTCGAGCTTCATGTCTCCAACAGCCTGCTATATTACACACACACACTCACACACACACACACACACACACACACACACACACACACACTCACTCACTCACTCACTCCACTGTAGCATCCACTCCATGCAATGGTCAGTTTCCAGATCTGACTCACACAGCAGGGCTCAACTGTGAGCATCCTTCAACACTGTGCCTCATTGGCTCGCACAGGGCCTCACCTCAATAAGCATCTACTGTTGAATGAAAGTGAAGGGGCTGTTCTAAGGATGGTGACAGAGAGGCCACATCCACCCAAAGAATAAAGCCAGGTTGGAATTTTGAGGGGAACACCAGAAAGTGAAGGGAGAAAATGTTCAGTGGCTGTTAAGTCTAAGTTGAACTGAAAAATCTTAGCAAATGCTATCAAGACTGAAAGATTTCAGGACTGGGTCAGGAAGGGAAACAGAACTCCGGCAGAGCAGAGAAGGGCTGGCCAGGGAGGGAGCAGGAAGCCCTGAGACCAGAAGAGATTGGAAGTAGACGGGGGAGGATAAGGAAAGAAATGCTCCCTGCTCTCCCTCAACAGGATTCGACGGACTCTGCTTGGCCACCCCTTAAGTGAGTCTCATAGCCAAGCAATGATTATGTGAAAGAATTGGCAAATGTCTAGAGAAGTGCTGATTTATGCCTCCTTTTAAACAGCTCTCTAGATTCATGTTTGAGGGCCGAGAAATCAAGCTCGTTATGACCTGTGCAGCCTTTATCACCATGAATCCTGGCTATGCAGGCAGGACCGAGTTGCCAGACAATTTAAAAGCCCTATTCAGACCGTTTGCGATGATGGTTCCCAATTATGCACTGATTGCAGAGGTGAGCTTCAGAATGTAAAAAAGCAAAATGTTAAGCATGGCTTTTTTTATTTAACATTCAATCCTTTCAGTATAGAAACTCCTTTTATGTTCTAGTTTTACTTCTGTCACCATGATAAAATACCCTGACAAAAAGCAACTGAGGAGAGAAAAGTTTTACTATGGCTCACACTTCCAGGTTACAATCCATCATAGCTGGGAACACAAGGCAGCAAGAGCTAAAAGCATCGAGTCACATCACTTACACAGCCAAGAGCAGAAAGAAATTAGTACATGCATGCTTGCACTAAAATAGATCTACACTTACATAGATCAGGCCCCAAACCCAGGAAATGGTGCTGCCCACAGCGGGCAGGTCTTCCTGTCTCAACATAATCAAGACAGTTTCCCACAGACATGTCCACAGGCCAGCCTGATCTAGACAATCCCTCTAGATTGTGTCCAGTTGACAATTAAAACTAGACATAGCACTTTATGAATGCACACTGGTAATGGCTGCTTATTATTATTCCCCTGAACATAAATGCGACTGTCACAGAGACTGTTTTACTCTGTGTGCTTGATTGGCTTGGCTGGTCTCCAGTCTCACTGCTGGTACCCATAATGCCCAGAATGGTATTCAGAACCTAGTAAGCTCCTAAAGTGCAATGAATCAACGTATTTCATTAACTAATTAACAGTGACTTAATCAGTCTACCTCTAGGAGTTAAAATGTCAAGGTTGGTTCTAAAAAGACTACATTATCCTCACTTTTGTTTGCACATAAATCTCATTAGCCTCAAGAAATGACAGAGTCACTCATGCCTACAATCCCAGCACTTGGGTGATTGAGGCAGGAGGACTACTGTGAGCTCAAGACAGAAATACCATGGGCTGCATGGTATTTCTCAGCAGCGTGGAAAGGTGTGCTGCCTAGGCTGGATTTCAGGTACCTTTGTATCATGCCAATATGTTGTCAGCAAAACCAGAGAGGAGACATTGTGTTCTATTCTTTCTCTCCTAGGTAATTCTGTATTCTGAAGGATTTGAATCCAGTAAAATATTAGCAAGAAAGATGACACAGATGTACAAACTCTGCAGTGAGCAGCTCTCTCAGCAGGATCACTATGACTTTGGCATGAGAGCTGTCAAATCCGTACTGGTCATGGCTGGGTAAGAAACCAAAGGAGAAGAAGCTCAGTTAGGAAAGTACTTGCCCAGAACCCACGTCAGAAAGCTAGCCATGCTAGGGTCAGGGTAAAAAGACCCCAAAGACACATGGCCAGTTTCCGGGCTAAAAGCCAAAATGTCCTTGGGCCTGTTAGCAACACACTCTGTTCCAAAGGCCAAAAATGTCAAAATGTCAAAAGTATTTGGGAGCTTGTATCTAATCCTTAAAAGGTTTTAGGATTACCTCTTCAGAGGGGGGAATGTTGGAGGGGAGGGAGTGGGCATGGATTTGATCAAAACATCTTATATGAAATTCTCAGTAAAGTTCTTGTAAAAGTTTTAAAAAAAAAAGGGGGGGGGGGAAAGAAAGCTAGCCATGGTATCACGTGCTTAGAATCC
Organism: Nannospalax galili; assembly: GCF_000622305.1. Lineage (NCBI taxonomy): Eukaryota > Metazoa > Chordata > Mammalia > Rodentia > Spalacidae > Nannospalax > Nannospalax galili. Next base: position 2,033,845 of record NW_008343971.1, read on the forward strand.
TGGAGAAGCAGAGACAGAAGGCTCCTCGGGGCTTCCAAATTGGCTAGCCAAGTTGGTGAGCTCCAGGCCAGTAGAGACCTCACTTCATAGAACAAGGTAGGCAGCTCCTGTGTAACATCACCTTGAAGTTGTCTTCTGGCCTCCATACATACATGCACACATATACACATGCACACACACACACACACACACACACACACACACAAATTACATACATACAGACAGAAACCAAGATGGAAGAGAGTGGAACTCCAAACTTTGCAATCAAATTCATTAAATGGCCTCAAAGAAGCTCTAATTCCTCCTTTAATGCTTATGTGGCCCATGCTGGATCTTCTCTGTGAGTCCAACTGACTAACTTGAATTCCCCCCTGAACTCCTCATAGGCTTTGGATTTCAGTGTACAAAATCTTTGCTGTGGCTGGAGAGATGGCTCAGTCATTAAAAGCACTTGCTGGTCTTCCAGAAGACCTGAGTTCGGTTCCCAATACCCATGTCCAGTGGCTCACAACTGTCTGTAACTCCAACTCCATGGGATCCAACAACCTCTTCTGGCCTCCATGAGCACTGCACTCATGTGCACATAGTCCACACAGACACACGCACATAAACATATAATTAAAATAGAAATTAAATCTTTTTTAAAACCCTCTGACTCCATGGGATCCAACACCCTCTTCTGGCCTCTGTGGGCACTGCACTCATATGCACACACAAACATACATAAAATTGAGTCTTTTAAGTCTTTGTTACTGTCAGTCAGGCTGACTAGTCTTTAAAGACTCACAGTCTGATATACACATGCAAGAAGGAGAACCCTGTGTTGCCTAAACAACCTGAATCGTTAAGGAAACATCTTCGTCCCACTCTCAGTCCAGGCTTATGTCAGACTCTTTGTTTTTACAGTAACAGTTCAGGTCCAAGATTCAGCGGTTCCCCAGTTACTAGCAAAGCAAGAATCTTGTCTCATTTTAGGCTGCAACTCTTCCCTTTACAACACCTAGAAACTACAATATCCTGAATTTCCAACTTATCCAGAGGCTGTGAGGGAATCTGTTCTCTTTCTAGCTCTTTCTCTCAGAACAGGACTCATTGAGCCCTGTTCGGTACCTCCTGGGCCTGACTCCTGAAGCTTAGCACAAGTCTCTCCACCATTGCTCCACTCTGTTCTCGGTCTTAGCCTACCAGAATCAATATTTCTCCTCCTTACAGCACTGTGTGTAAGCACTAGTAAACTAAGTTTAGCTCTATTTGCATTCAAAGAACAGAACTGCAGCTCCATGGGTAAGAACAGCAAGTGTGCAGTCATATAGTCACACAGTGGGGTAAGGAGAACAATGGGGCTGTGCCAGAGGTTTGTTGTATGTTAGTTTTCTAGAGAACAGGGTAACTGGGCTAGGTTTTGAAGGGTGATAAGAACAGGCCAGGGACTGGAGACAAGGCTCAGTGGTTATTAGCACTTCCAGAGGAGTTGAGTCCAGTTCCCAGCACCCACACTGAACACCTCACAATCACCTGTACATCCAGCTCCAGGGGACATGATACCCTCTTCTAGGCTCCACAGGTATTGCATCCATAGAACACAGAGATGCACACATAAACATGAATAAAAACAAATCTTTAAAAACAAAAGAGAATGCCAGGTATTGTGGGTAGAGAGGACAGAAAGTGACAGGGATGAGAGGCATCATGACACATTCAGGGAACTCTAAACTCTAATTAGAAAAGGTCTGGATTGATGGGGGCAATGTTTGAGAAGATGTCCCTGTCACTCTCCTCTAAGCTATGTAGCCAATGCAGAACTTGTCCCTGTGCTTTGACAGAGGTGACAGTGAGCACATAAAGGAAAACAAGTCTCTCCTTCCAGCAGGAATCTCAGTGGGGGTGAAGGAGATGCTCCACAACTTGCTGCAAGCAGAATCCCTGACCTGTTCTAGAAAAGCCCATTCTATCCTATGTTCGTGTAAAGTCATGTGAATTGTTCCCTTGAATCTAGATCTCTGAAAAGAGAGAACCCAGACCTCGGTGAAGATGTGGTACTGATACGAGCTTTGAGAGACTCCAACTTGCCAAAATTCCTCACAGATGATGCTATTCTGTTCAGGTAAGCTTCTAGAAGTCACAGGACAAGCATCGCCTCCACACAGATGGAGAGGATGTTCTTCAGTTGTTCTTTTTGCTCTCTAACAATTCAATGAATTTCTCCTCACTCCTGGAGCTATCTACATCAGTTTAAGAAACACATCCAGCAGTGGTTAAGAGCAGTGGTTGCCCTTGCAGAGAACCCAGGTTCAGTTCCCAGAAGCCTTATGGCAGCTAACAACCATCTGTAACTCCAATTCCAGGGGCTCCAACTCCCTCTGGCCTCCTCAGGCATTACACAACATGGATGCACTTAGATCCATGCACACAAAACACGCATACCATAAAATAAAAATAAATTTAAAAATATTTTTAAAAAGAAATGCAGCCAGGTGTTAAGGCACACACCTGTGATCCCACCACTTGGAAGGTGGAGTCAGGAAGATCACTTCAAAGCCAGCCTGGGCTACATGAGACTTTATCTCAAAAAAAGAAAAACTGAAAGAAAGGGAGAAGAAAATGATAAAAAGCACCAATTTAGACTAAATACACTTGATTTGCTGAGTTATTCTCACTACTTTTTTCTCCGAAATAAGGATCACCAAATTGTGTCATTATAAAAATTAGCATTTGATTACAAATTCCTGATCTAAGAGAAATTTATGGCCTGAAAAAAAAAGCCAGGTTTGGAATTTAACAAGAATGTGACTGCTTTCATATTTTCTTCCTCTTTAATTAATTTCATGTTTTACCAAAGTATATGTGTGCTTGCTTTTAAAAATAAAATAGTTTATAATCTTATGGAAAACACCACTTCCTTGCCTTTCACCAAATCCCACTTCCCAAAGGCGTTCTATTTTCAACTTATTTATTTTTTTACATTTTTTATTGAACTTTTTAAATTTCATATATTTCCCATTCAAATCCAGACCCCCCTTCCCCATCCATGTCTCCCCCATCCCCCCACTGAACCCTATGTATGCACTCTGCCATACATGCTGAGTCTTATTCATTCAAGTGTTTGTACCCAAATGTCCTTCAGTATAAATGCATCCACTGGCAACTAATCAGCCCATCCAGTATGTAAGTCATACTCTCCCTCACCCAGAAGCAATCAGTCTCAAATAGTTCTCACTCTAGTGCTAGCCTGCCACCTATTTCTCACCTCCCCCTTGGGCCCTTGTTTAATTGAGCTGATAGGGGTCCCATGTTTGACGCCACCACTGCCACAGGCTCACACGAGCAAGCCTCCAGTGGCCTGGAAGCCTCCACCTCCCTATGTTCATTAACCAGCTCTGGCTCTTACAATCTTTCCACTTCCTCTTCTGCAATGGTCCCTGAGCCATGGGTGAGGGAAGTTCCATATAGGAGTACCATTCTACACTCCACATTCTCTTAGTCTCCAAAACTTGGCCAGTTGTGGCCCTCTGTGTGAATTGCACTCTGATGAACATGGAAGCCTCACTGGTGAGAATTGAGGGATGCATTAGGCCTCTCTCTGCCCCTTATTCTGCTATGTTCCATGAGCCTGAATTGTAGAGATTTGACTGCAGATGTGTCACCTAGTACTGGGCATCTCCCAGGTGTATGTTCTCTGTGCCTGACCAGATGTGCAACTCTGCAGCAGCCTCCATCTGTTTCAAAAAGAAGCTTCTTTGGTGAGTGCTGTATGGCATGCTTATCACTCTAGGAGGTCTCTTCTATCTGGCACTGCGTTCCCTGCCGAGCAGCTCCCAGGTATACATATGTATTAATGTTCAGACACTCTATGTGCATTTCTCATAGGGCTTCTAGGGCATCACATTTCCCTCTAGGCTTCCTAGCGCCCCTGAGACTCACTCATCTCCACTCTTTTTTCTCCAATCCAGCTTCCCTCCTCCCTCTCTCCCTAGTCACAGTGCCCCCATTACCCCCATCCTCCCCCCAATACCTCCTGACTCCCACCATCTTTCTTCTCCTGACTTCCCTCCCTCCCCCACACCACGGTCCCTTGCATGTCCTTCCCCCCTCTCCTCCCTGCTGATTAATCCCACTTTTTCCACCTCCCTCAGGTACCATCTGTTCCCTACTATCCCCTTTTCAGGTTGTTTCTTTACCTTTACCTCCTCCATGTATCTTTTCCCTTTACCTGGCTCCTGGTGTTACATCAGAATTTCTATACTCACATATAAGGAACTGGTGCTACAATCTGCAAATGAGGGAAAGCATACGTCCCTTGCTTTTCTGCGTTTGTGTTACTTCACTTAGTATAACACTCTCTAGCGCCATCCATTTACCTGCAAATTTCATAATTTCATCTTTTCTTACTGCTGAGTAGAACTCCATCGAGTAGATGTACCACATTTTCATTAACCATTCATTGGTTGAGGGACATTTAGCTTGTTTCCATTTCTTAGTTATTGGGAAGAGAACAGCAACAAACATGGATGTGCAGGTATCTCTACAGCACGATGAGTCCTTTGGGTGTATGTCAAGGAGAGGCATCACTGGGTCATATGGTAGGTTCCTTTTTAGTTTTTTTTGAGGGTTCTCCACACTGTTTTCCATAGTGGTTGCACAAGTTTGCATTCCCACCAGCAGTGAATGAGTGTTCCTCTTTCTCCACATCCTCTCCAACATTTGGGGTCATTCATTCTCTTGATCTTTGCCAATTTGACTGGGGTGAGATGGAATCTTAATGTGGTGTTTATCTGCATTTCTGTAATTAAAGATGTTGAGTGCTTTTTAAGGTGCTTCTTAGCATTTTTATTTCTTCGTTTGAGAACTCTGTTTAGGTCTATTGCTCATCTTTTTATTAGGTCATTTATTTTCTTATTTCTTTCTTTTTTGAGTTCTTTGTGTATTTTGGATATTAATCCTCTGTCAGATGTGTAGCTGGTGAAAATTTTCTCCCACTCAGTGGGTTTCCTCTTCCCTTCCTTGGTTGTTTCTTTTGCTATACAGAAACTTTGTAGTTTAATGAGGTCCCACTTACTGATTTTTGACCTTAGTTCCTGAGCAGCTGGTGCCTGATTTAGAAAGTCCTTTCTGATGCCCGTATCTTGGAGGGTGCTGCCTATGTTTTCTTCTAGCAGTTTCCAAGTTTCAGGTTTTATATTGAGGTCTTCTATTTGGAGTTGACTTTTGTTCAGGGTGAAAGACAAGGGTCAAGTTTCATTTTTCTGCCTGTGGAGATCCAGTTTTGCCAGCACCATTTGTTGAAGATGCTATCTTTCCTCCAGTACGTGCTCTTAGCACCTTTGTTGAATATCAGTTGACTGAAATTATATGAATTCATGTTTGGGTCTTGTGATGGCTAATCCTGGGTGTCAACTTGATTTGATCTGAGATTAACTGAAATGAAAGAGAACTTCTTGATTGGATCATCTAAAGCCGGAAGACACACCCTAAATGTGGGCGTTACCTTCTGATGGCAGCCGGTGGATAGTTTGGCTATCCAGGATCATTTGTGATTCCATATGAATTTTAGGATGATTTTGTCAAGCTCTGTGAACAATGTCATGGGTATTTTGATAGGGATTGATTCTACCAATCCATAAGCATGATAAGTCTTTCCGTCTCCTATTGTCTTGCTCTATTTCTTTCTTGAGAGTTTTGAATTTTTCATTGTAGAGGTCTTTAATGTCTTTGGTTAGGTTTATTCCTTAAAATTTTTTTAAGCTACTGAGAATGGGAGTGTTTCCTCAAGTGCTTTTTCTGATTGCTTGTTACTGATATATAGAAAGACTACTGATTCTTGTAAGTTGATTCTTTATCCTGCCACTTTACCAAAAGTATTGATCAATTCTAACAGTTTTCTAGTGGAATTTTTGGGATCTCTTATGTATAATATCATATCATCTGCAAGTAGGGATAATTTGATCTCTTCTTTTCCAACTATCACTCCTTTAATTTCCTTCTCTTGTCTTATTGCTCTTTTTCAAGCACCGTATTGACAAGGAGTGGAGAGAGTGGGCAACCCTGTCTGGTTCGTGATTTTAATGGGAATGCTTCCATTTTTCTCCATTTAGAATGATGCTGGCTGTGGGTTTGTTGTATATAGCTTTAATTATGTTGAGGTATGTTCCCTCCAGACCAACTCCTTCTAGGACCTTTAACATGAATGCATGTTGGATTTTGTCAAATGCCTTTTCTGCATCTATTGAGATGACAATGTGGTTTTTGTCTTTAAATCCATTTATATGTTTTATTATATTTATTGACTTCCATATGTTGAACCATCCCTGTATCTCTGGAATAAAGCTGACTTGATCATGGTGGATGATCTTTTTGATGTGTGTCTCTATGCAGTTTGCATCTATGTTCATTAAGGATATGGGTCTATAGCTTTCTTTTTTGTTGTCTCTTTTCCTGGTTTTGATATTAGAGTCATACTGGCTTCATAGAAGGAGTTTGGGAGTCCTTCCTCTGTTTCTTTTTTAATATTTTATTTATTATTTTTTATTTTATGTGTATGCATATATTGCCTCCATGTAGGTAACTGCACCCATGTCATGCAATGCCCACAGAGGACAGAAGAGGCTGCAGGATCCCCTGGAACTAGAGTTATGGACAGTTGTTAGCTGCCATGTGGGTGCTGGGATTCGAACCCGGTTCTTCTGCTAGAACAGCCAGTGTTCTTAACTGCTGAATTCAAACTAGCTCTCTGTTTCTATATTTTTGAATAATTTAAGCAGTATTGGTTGTAGATTTTCTTTGAATGTCTGGTATAATTCTGCTGTGATTCCATCTGGATCTGGGCTTTTTTTCAGTTGAAAGGTTTTATATTACTGTTTCAATTTCCTTATTTTTTATGGGTTTTTTTAGGATGTTGATCTTCTCTTGGTTTAACTTTCATGGTGGCCATGATTTTACAAATTCATCCATTACTTTTAGGTTTTCAAATTTAATGCAGTATAGATTTTTTAAGTATTCCCTAAAAATGTTTTGGATTTTTTTTTTTTTTTTTGGTGTCTGTTGTGATGTTTCCCCTTTCATCTCTGATTTTGTTGATTTGGATTTGCTCTTTATTTCTTTTGGGTAACTGGGCTAAGGGTCTATCTATCCTGTTTAACCTTTCAAAGAACCAGCTCTTGGATTCATTGATTATTTTTTTGCATTATTTTCTTTGTTTCTATTTCATTAATTTGTGCTCTGAGTTTTGTTGTTTCTTCTCCTCTAGTAGGTTTGAGGTTGGTTTGTTCTTGCCTTTCCAAAGTCTTTGATTAGAATGAAGTAATCCTCCTTATCTCTTCTGATGAGTTTTAATTTGAAGTCTATTTTGTCAGAAATTAAAAATGTGAAACTTGCTTGCTTCTTAGGGCATTTGCTTGGAATATTTTTTTCCATCCTTTCACCCTAAGATAGTGTCTATCCTTGAAGGTGAGATGAGTTTCTTGAAGACAACAGAAAGATGAGTTTTCTTTCTTGATCCATTGTGCCAGCCTGTGTTTTTTGACAGGGGAGTTGAGGCCATTGATATTTAGTGTTATTATTGAAATATGTGTATTGTATATTGTCACTTTAATTTCTTAGTGTTTGTGGCCCTATTTTGTGCTTCTGTTGTTATAGCTTTCTTTGTGTTCTTTCTGCATCTCTTGGGTGCACTCATTCCTTTCTCCAGCCCTTGTATTGCTTCAAGTATGCTCTGTCATGCTGGTGTGGAAGACATGAATTCTTTCAGCCTATTTGTGTCATGGAAAATTTTCTGTTCTCCTTCAACCATGATAGATAGTTTTGCTGGATAAAGGATTTGGGGTTAGTATCCATGGTTGTTTAGAACTGGGAATACTTTGTTCCAGGCTCTTCTGGCTTTCATAGCTTGCATTGACAAGTCAACTGTAATTCTGATGGGTTTTCCTTTATATATAACTTGTTTTGTTTTGGTTTTTTCCTTTTTCCTCTAGCAGCTTTCAGTACCCTCTCTTTGTTCTGTCCATTTAATGTTTTTACTCTGATATGTCTTGAGGACTTTCTGTTCTGACCATGTGTTAATGGTGTTCTCTGTGCTTCTTGAATCTCTATGGGTATATTTTTCCTTAATTTAGGAAATTTTTTTATAATCTTATTGAAGATCTGTTCAATGCCATTGGTTTGAGTTTCTTCTCCTTCCTGTATGCCTATAATATGTAGATTTGGTCATTTCATGCTTTCCCACATTTCCTGAGTATTCCACTCCTGTGTTTATTTTTGAATTTTACATAGTCTTTGTATGAGGAGTCCAGATCTTCAACTTTATCCTGCAGTCTTGATATTCTGTTTTCCATTTCATTCACTCTGCTTGTGAGACTGTCTCCCATTGTTTCTAATTGGTTTATTGAGTTTTTCAGTCCCATGTTCATTTCCACTTGGGTTTTTGTCACTATTTCTATCTTGTTAGTGAATTAGCTTTTCAAGTTATGAATTGTTTTCATTTTATATATCATTAAGCCACATATTTGTATATTCTTGGGCTTCCATCAAAAGTTTATGTCTTTCCTCTTTGAGTTCTTTGAGTTGTTTGTCTGTGTTTTCTTGAAGTTCTTTGATCATGTTTATGATTGTTCTTTTCAATTCTGTGCCCTGGGGTTCTACAGGGTGGTTCTTAATGCTGTGCATGTCTATGGGACTCGTGGGTTTTGTTGGGGACATATTTTCCTGGGTTTTCACATTGTTTGTGTTTTGCATTGCCCTTTGGGCATATAGATGTTCTTTGTTGGTTATGTGTTCAATAGGACCGTCTACTGTTTTTGTTTAATTTAATTTTGGTTCTGTTAATATTGTTTACGTAGCTTACTTACTTTTTGTTTAGGTATGGAAGACAAATTGGTGGGTATTTCAAGTTCTTGCTGTGTAGTAGACTGGTCAGGTCTGTCTACCTGATTGGGACCCTGGGAAGTTGGCAGTGAGGGGACTGCCCAGGCGGGACTTAGGGATCTATGGTAGGGTGATTAATCAGGTTTGAGAAGCTGGTCCCAGCACCTGAGGTGAAGGAATTGGGGCCCACCTGTGAGAGGGGCTGATAAGGGATGGGGTGGGGATGGATGAGAGAAATGGGGTAGGAAGGCAGTGATCTAGATCTGACTTACCAGAGTCCTGGCTGAGCAGGTCTGTCTACCTGATCCAAAGGCTGTGAAGATGGCGGTAAAGGGACCACCTGGGTTAGGAATCTATGGTATGGTGTTTATTTAATCTGGTTTGGGATGCTAGTCCTGGGACCTGAGGTGAAGGAATTGTAGCCTACCTGTGAGAGAGGCCAGCAGGGGACAGGGTAGGGGTAGATGAAAGAAAATCAGTTTCTAATTCTTGTGTGAAACTCAAGCCTTCCTTTTTTTCTGTTTGTATATTTTATGTGCCTTTCTTATTTTCTTATTGGATATTAAAAGCTTGTTGGTCTAGGCTTCAGGTTCTCTCTTTTGATTTCATATTGGAGGGGCCTGAAACAGCTTTAGTCCAGCTGTTCAGAAGTTCCCACAGAGGCCCAAATCAGACGAGGATCAGATGCTCTCAGGCTTCCTCCTAAGGTCTGGGTCCCTCTAGAAGCAGGCACAGTACAATTTGGGTGGCTTGCTAGGTAGAGGTAGGATTCAGGCTCTCTCAGACAGTCAAGGGAGGAGGCTGGTCTCAGGAATCCCAGGCCAGTTGGAGGTGGGGAGAGTCAGGGTGGAAGCCTGGTCTCAGATGTGCAAATGCAAGTTGGGAGTCCGGGCAGGCTGTGAGGTCTCTAGGGAAGTAGACTGAAGAATTGGGTTGGTCTGGGTACAAAGGATCAGGAAGCCGTGGGGAGATCTGGGCCAAGAGGGTAGTCCAGAGGTCTGGGGTACCAAGAGAAGAAATGGGCCTGTGCCCAAGGCTAGAAGGAGAAGGGGATGTGGGAGCTCTCAACTCTTTTATTTGTTTTACTGTTTCGTTTGTACTTTCTTTTTATTTATTTTTTTTAATTGTTTTTATGTGTATGAGCATTTTTGTCTCTGTGTATGTAAATACACTGGTGTTATGCAATGCCCATGGAGGCCAGAAGAGGGTGTCAGATTCTTCAGAACTGGAGTTACAGATGGGTTGTTAGCCTCCTGTGGGTGCTGGGAACTGAATCCAGGTTCTCTACAAGGGCAGCCAGTGCTCTTAACCATTGAACCATCTCTCAGGTCCCCCCCACACACACCCATACTTTTTATAAGTTCCATGCTTAGACCATTTCTTGGTTTGTCAGTTTTAGATATTAAGTAACAGAGGAATGAGAATATGCAGTGTTATTTTTCATCCCCTCTACACACTTACACTATGATACTGCTTGGCTAAGCAGCCAAGGTTTCCAGACTTAATCGTAACTCTATAAATATTATCTGCTGCTGAGTCATGTTTTATTGTCGTGAATGTTATTTTTACTTTTATTTTCCATACATATATCTATGCAGTTATCAGTAGTTTTTGGTGGTTTTTTTGTTTGTTTCTTTCAATTCAACTCTCATATTGTGTGTGTTGTGTGTATAAGGTCTTCACTGTACCTCAAGTGTATTTGTATTTCTATTATGTAGTGGTGACTTAGCTTCTTTCTTTCCATAGAAACATCTCATACGAACTGTTTCTCATAGAAGTTTCACAACTCTTTTCTTTCTCTCTTTTAGCTACTAGTAAGTTTCTGTTTTAATTTCCAGTTATTTTCTCATATCCACATATGACTTTAAATCTATATAATGCTTCCAGAAATGTTTTTAAATCCACTGATAAACTTATCACCTCTATGTTTGGTACTTTTATTATACTTGTTTACTAGAAACAAGTAAAATTGCTCATCCTCAAACAAATCCTGGTCTACTGTATAGGAAATGAAATCACATACAATACACATAAGAGTTCACAAGAAAGAGATTCTGACACAGCCCATAGGACAGACTTGTACTATAGAAAAGAATCAATTAATTATAACAAGTGTGGGAAAATGTCAATGGCCAGTGACTCCTAACTGACTTCATCTTTGTTTTTTCCAGTGGAATCATATCTGACCTTTTTCCTGGAGTCCAAATCCCAGAACATGATTACGGCATTTTGCAGTCCACAATTGTGGATGTCATGGTTGGACAAAACCTTCAGCCTGAGATATGTATGGTTAAAAAAGTAATACAGTTCTATGAAACAATGCTTGTGAGGCATGGCGTAATGTTAGTCGGACCCACAGGAGGTGGCAAGACCACAGTCTACCGAATATTAGCAGAAGCTTTAAGGAATTTGGAAAAACTTGACACAGGAAATCCCTTTTATCAACCAGTTAAAACCTTTGTTCTTAATCCAAAATCCATCACAATGGGTGAATTATATGGTGAAGTTAATAACATAACCCTGGAATGGAAGGATGGTTTGATGGCACTAAGTGTCCGAGCAGCTGTAAATGATACTTCAGAAGACCATAAATGGATCATCAGTGATGGGCCAGTGGATGCTCTTTGGATTGAAAACATGAATACGGTGTTGGATGATAACAAGATGCTTTGCCTGGCTAACAGTGAAAGGATTAAACTCACACCTCAAATCCACATGCTTTTTGAGGTAAATGTGTGCCTTACTGGGAAGTGAAATATTCATTAAATTGGCATACTGTATGTTAAGAAACTATTCTTATACTGATATATCATTTACTGGTAGTATTTTATTTACTTATGAAGTACTTGTTATCTTTTTGTAATCCTGGCAAAGCCTGTCAAATGTTACTGTTTCTCTTTATAAAATAGAAATAGAGCCAAGTGTGGTGGCTCATACCTTTCATCCCAACCTGCAGAGGCAGGTGAATTTCTGTGAGATTGAGGTCAGCCTGGTCTACATAGTGAGTTCCAGGCCAGCTGTGGCTACAGGGAGACCCTATAGCCAGAAAGAAGGAAGGAAGGAAGGAAGGAAGGAAGGAAGGAAGGAAGGAAGGAAGAAAGGAAGGGAGGGGAGGGGAAGGGAAGGAAGGGAGGGAGGAGGGAGGATGAAGAAATAGAATTAACTTCAGCTTTCCCAACACCTGCTGTCTTTTGGAGGCAGATATGAATGTGGTTTACATAATTTTAAATTCTAAGTAAAACTCTTGTTAGCTATTCTGTGAATAAATTATCTCACTGTGTAGGAATACTGAATACTTTGTGAGGGATTGTAAGAAGGATGGGAATCCAATACAGCTACAAAATTTCAGGTAAAATACCACCTGGGTTCTACCCATTCATCAAATACTGAATGAATACCTCCTTGTCCCTAGGTGTTTGGATAGAGTTTTGGAACACAAGAATGGGGGAGGGAAGTAAGGAGAATAAAAGGGAAAAGCCACACCTACTGCTACTTTTAAGAATTTGGTAATATGCTGGGCGTGGTGGTACATGCCTTTAATTCTAGCACTTGGGAGGCAGAAGCAGGTGGGTCTCTGTATATTTGAGGCCAGCCTGGTCTATATTGTGAGTCCCAGACTACACAGTAAGACCCTTTCTCAAAAATAATAATACTTTGGTAATATCCACCTTAAACCTCACCTAACTTTCCTTTTCCATTTCAAAATGCATATTGTTCTTCCACTGTCCTCTACAAAAAGCCTTTCTGTGTAAGTTTAAACTTCAAAAGTGTGACTCACGAACTGACATTGGAGGGATACAAAAGTAGCCTGTTACCTGTTTTCTGTTTAACTTTTCTCAATTTCAGGTACAAGATCTCAGGGTGGCCTCCCCTGCAACCGTCAGCCGATGCGGAATGGTGTTTGTGGATCCTGAAGAACTGAAATGGATGCCTTATGTTAAGACGTGGATGACTGGTGTTTCTAAAAAAGTAGGTGGACCAGGATATCCTTCCGCGTCTGCCTCCATGTAGGCGGACTCTTGTTGCTCTGGGGTACACAAACAGCAGTAGGCTATGGCAGCATTATGCTTAGGAGAAATCCGTGTTTTGTCTTGTCTCTCTCCCTGAGAATCCCTGGAGCCTCCAGGAGTATTTATCCCCAGAAGTCTGTCCCTCTGTTGCCTCACCTAGTCACTTGTTTCCGGCCCTCTTGGTGCTGTTTCTCTGCAGACTGGTTCCTCTCAAGGACCAACAGAAGCCACGCCTTCCCGCCCCGCACAACACAGCGCAAGTCAACCTGTTTTGTGAGAGTCGTGACAACGGTACTGAGAGGAAATCCCAATGAAGAAAGAATATTTAAATCCAAACACGGACTGGGTTTTAGATTTTAGGAGCCCCTAACACCTCTCAGAGTCAGAAGGAAAAGATCTGCCTCCTGCCTTGATAATAGGTGCAGAACCCGAGACTCATTGTCACCTCGGGCGCTGCTCTGCGAAGGTGAAGGGAAGCTTATACCTTCCTGTCCTCACGCCAGTTCCCAGCACAGCAAAACAACAGTAACAGGACAACGCCACTCCACACTACCTCTGAACTTTCTCCATTCTAAAACAGGATTTTCTCTTGACATTAGGTGGACCAGAAGTCTTTTACCGTGTTTCCCACAGCCCCGTCCCCAGTCTGAGGGCGCCATCCTCTTCCCTGCCTCTTTACCTCAAAGATAAGGAGAAATGTTGTTCTCATCCTCCATTAGCATCAACATTGTTAAAATACTTTGGTCTAGATTCATATTACCCCATTAATTCTCAGAATTGAGAGTTTATCATGAGCTATCATGCTATATTAAGACTTCCTGAAGTCACTTTAAAATTATTTATTTTCATTTATGTGTATGTGTGTGTGCACACATATATGTGTACATGTGTGTGTTTAGGTGCTGGGGAAGGTCAGAAGAGAGTGTCAGATTCCCTGGAGTTGGAGTTACAGGCAGTTGTGAGCCACCCAACTGGTCGTTTTCAAGAGCAGGAAAGAGCTCTTAATTGCTGAGCCATCTCTCTAGTCCCCTGAAGTCACCGCAGGTTTTTTAAAGATTTTTATTATTTTTAATTGTGTGTGTGTGTGTGTGTGTGTGTGTGTCTGTGTGTCTGTCTGTGTGTCTGTGTGTAGGTATATGCTCATGAGTGTGTTGCCTACAGAGGCCAGAAGAGGGATCTGTGTGTGTCTGTGTGTGTCTGTGTTTGTCTGTGTGTCTGTGTGTGTCTGTGTGTGTGTCTGTGTGTGTGTCTGTGTGTGTCTGTGTCTGCGTGTGTGTCTGTGTGTGTCTGTGTCTGTGTGTCTGTGTGTCTGTGTGTCTGTGTGTGAATATATGCACCACGTGAGTTCAGGTGCCTGCAGAGGCCAGAGGTGTTGGATCCCTCTAGAGCTGGAGTTACAGGCAGTTGTGAGCCATCCAATGATACTAGGAACCAAACTTTGCAAGAGCAACAAGAGCTCTTAACTGCTGAGCCATCTCTCCAGCCCCCAAAGTCGCTGTTTTAAACCAACAGACTTTGTTATCTTTACAACAGTTTTGTGTTTATAGGAAGGTTGAAAAGACCGTACTGAGAATCTTTTGTGTGCTCCCTCCCCAAGTTTCCCTCAGTGTTAGCATCTTGCATTGATGTGATAGACTTGTTATAGTGACTCGGTACCAATGTATTATTATTAACATGGTTTCTGGTAGGGTTCATTCTGTGTTGTATGGTGCGTGGGGGTTTTAAATATGTAACACTATGCATCTGCTCTTCTAGTTCTGCACGTCACTACCCTCAGATTCCTCTATGCTGTGGCTGTCCATCCTCTTCCCCACCCCTCAACCCCCTAGCAATCAATTACCTTTTTACTGTCAGGCAGTTGGGATTACATGGTATATGATCTTTTGAAACTGGCTTTTTTTAAACTTTGTAATATGCAGTTAGGTGGCTTCGTGTCCTTCTGTGGTTTAAGGGCTCACTTCTCTTTATCACTGAGGAATACGCCATTGTGTGGATATACCACAGCTTATCTATCCATTCACAATAAAAGACACTTTGGATACTTGGAGTTTGAGTCATTGTTTTTAAAAACTGCCAGATACCAGTGTGCAGGTTTTTCTGACATTTTAACAGATTTAGATAAATTAGTAGAAGTACAGTTACTGGGTCACATGATATACATTCAATTATAAGAAATTCCAGACGGTCTTTCAAAGTCGCGGCATCATTTTGTATTTATACCAGCAATGGCAGAGAGCAGCTCTCACTTAAATACCTAGCAGTATTGGTATTTTCAGTGCTTTGGATCTTACACATGTTAACAGGCAGATAGAGCGATGTCTTATTTTAATATGCAGATATGGAATATGACTCAAGTATCTTTTAATATGCTTGTTCGCTATCTGTATATCATCTTTCGTAAAGTGCCTATTGAGGAAGATTGTTGCCCATTATTTAATTGGTATTTTTGTTTGTTTCTTTGTTTTGGTTTTTGTTTTATTTTGTTTTGAGACAGGGTCTCACTATGTAACTGCTGGCTGATCTGGAACTCACTATGTAGACCAGGCTGGCCTCCAACTCACAGTGATCTGCCTGCTTCTGCCTCCCAAGTTCTGAGATTAAAAGTGTTCACGACCACACCAGACCTTTTGGGTTGTTTTTTTACTGTTGATGTCAAGTGTTGTTTGTAAACTAGACAGAGCCACACAAGCTTGCAATCACAGTGCTTGGGAAGCAAAGGCAGGAATTCAGCACCTGCATCAACTGCATATCAAGTTCAAAGCTAGCCTCAGCTATATACAACTATATCTCCAGAGAGAGAGAGAGAGAGAGAGAGAGAGAGAGAGAGAGAGAGCGAGGAGAGAGAGAGGAGAGAGAGGAGAGAGAAGAGAGAGAAGAGAGAGAGAGGAGAGAGAGCACTTTTTGTACATTTTGACACAGTTTTTTTCAAATTCTGTCTTTTGAAAATGTTTCTTTCTGGGCTGTGGCTTTTTTATTCTTCTAAAAATGCTCTGATTTCTCCTCAGACTACATAATCTTTCCATTTTTTCCCTCTGAACAGCGTCTTTCACAGAGCAGAAGCTTTTAATTTTAATGAGGTCCAACATCAAATGTTTTCATCTATCATATTATTGGTGTTGTATCTAAAAACTCTTTCTCAAGCCTAAGGCTGCCTCAGTTTCCCTTATGTTGTCTTCTACGAGTTTTGTATTTTGTGGTTTATAAAATATAAATTTTGAATTCATTTTCGTAAGGGGTCTAAGGTTAGTGTCTGGATTCATTTGGTTTTATATTGGTTTTCTTTGTTTATTTGTTTTCATTTTGTGAATATTCAGCTGTTCTGGTACCACTTATTGAAAAGACTGTTTTAAAAAATCCTAAAGATTGCAAGCCAGGGGTGGTGGTGCATGCCTGTAGTCCCAGCACTTGGGAGGCAGAGGCAGGCGGATTTCTGTGAGTTCAAGGCCAGCCTGGTCTACGTAGTGGGTTCCAGGACAGCTGGGGCTACAGGGAGACCCTGCTTCAAAAACGAAAAAAAAAAAAAAAAAACCAACCCTAAAGACTGTTGAGGGAAGAGCGAGGAGGAGCAGGGAGGATGGAGAGCGGAGCTGGGTAGATAGAGACAATATACATGTGTACAGAAACCTATGAAACCTATTAGTGTGTGAAATTAATTTGTACCAACTATAATTTGTAAAAGACAATGTTATCCTTTGTCCACTGGAGTGCCTTTGCTTTTTTTTATTTTTCTTGGCTTTTGTTGTTGTTGCTGTTGTTTTTGAGATAGGGTCTCATGGCTTCAAACTGACCATGTAGCTGAGGATGACCTTGAAGACCTGATCCTCCTTCCACCTCTACCTCCCAAGTGCTAGGATTACAGGCATGTGCCGCCACATGTGGCTTTGCCCTTGTTCTTTTTAAATTTGGTTTGCTTGTACTCTATGGGTATGTATGCTTTGTCTGCATGTATGTCAGTGCACCGTGTGCATGCAGTGCCTGTGGAAGTCGAAGTCAGAAGAGGGCATCAGATCCCCTGGAACAGGACTTACAGACAGTTGTGAGCCACTGTGTGGGTGCTGGGAACTGAACCCCGGTCTTCTGAAAGGACAGCATATGTTCTTGACAGCTGAGCCATTTCTTCAACTCTTACCTTTGCTCTGTGTTAAAGAAGTGTTCACTATATTTGTGGGGATCTGTTTCTGAGCTCTCTGTTCTGTTCTAGTATGTAGGGGGTGGATTGCAGACAAGATCTTGTCATGTAGCTCATGTTGGTCTTAAACTCACAGTCCTCCTGCCTCAGCCTACCAAGTGCTGGAATGACAGGCCTGGACTAGCACCGGGCTTCTGCACGCTCTCTCCTGTTTCACTGGTGTAGTTTTTTTCACTGCCACATTATCTTTATTACTCTAGCTTTGAACTAAACCTTGTACTAAACACTCTGGGTGACATCAGTCCTCCAGATTGTGTTGAATGTTCCCAGTCTTTCTTCTTATGGATTTTAGTATCAATTTGTTACTATCTACAAAGTAACTTTCTGGAATTTTGATTGACATTGTGTCAGATGAATTTATATATGAAATTTAATGACTCTGACTTCTTAAACCTGTTTACTCTTCTTATCTATGAATGTGATATATCTCAGTATTTATTCAGATCTTTGGTTTAGGTCATCAGAATATTGTCTGTTTCTCGTATAGATCTAGTACATGTTTGGTTTGATTTATAGTTATTTGTTTCTTGTTGCTAATGTGATGCGGTTATGCATTTTAAATGTAGATGCCAGGTGTTCCTGTTAATATGTAAGAATCTAATTGACTTGTATGTGTTCTTTGTATCCTACAACTTTACTGCATAATTGCTTCTTAGTTCTGTTTTATTTTGTCAGTTGGGGGAAGGATTTTATACGTAGATAACCATGTCATTTTAAATAAAGACAGTTTTACCTCTTCCTTTTAAGGTTTTGTTTTTTTATTTTTAATTGTGCATATATGCATGTGAGGTGGACATGTGGGTAAGTGTGAGTTCAGGTGCCAAGGAGGCCAGAAAGGGGTGTCAGATCCCCTGTACCTGGAGTTATAGGTGGCTGTGAGCCACTTGATGTGCATGCTGGAAAGAAACTCAGGCTGGACTTTGGATACAGTATTAAGGGGTTAAGTTCAGTTTTAGACCTTCGGAGATAACTCCTTGTGCCTTACAGAGGTGTTGAGGCACCTTCTCTGCTACTCTGTTCTGTCGTTCTTAGCTGTGAAGGACTGTATACAAAGGCTTATGAAACATGCACTGGTACCTTCAGAGCTAATCACAAAGTGAACACCCCAGGACTCTTCACAGAACAAAGAAGTAGTGCATTCTCAGAGCCCAGTAGTCCCTCTATGCACCAGGGTCATGGGCTTCCTTGAAATTTCTTTCATATGTTGTGTTGCTAACAACTTTTAGTACCAAATACATTGAAATGTGCATAAACAGCCTCTAAGTTTAATCATTTGTTTCATCTTCATTAAGAACCTACTAAAACATTATCTGTTTCTTTCATTTTCAGCTGAATGAGGAAGCCCAAGAATATTTATTAAAACTTTTCCAGCATTATGTTGATGACGGGCTACGTTTTATCAATAAAAAGTGCAGCCAAGCTATCCCCCAGGTAGACATCAGCAAAGTCACCACACTCTGCTGCTTATTGGAGTCTTTGCTGCTTAGCAGTGATGGAATTAGCATGGCAATGGTATGAAACTTGGTTTTGTTTTTTGAATTTATTATTAGCATGTGCGTATGTGTGTGGGAGTGCTGGTGTGTGCATGCCACAGTGCAGATCAGATGACAACTTTCAGGAGTCAGTTCTCTCCTCCCACCATGGTTTTGGGGGACCAAAACTTTGTCAGGCTTCCAAGGCAAGAGCTTTTACACACTGAGCCATCTTGCCAGCCCTATGTGAAGTTTTCTTATTACTATGAAACTAGGAAAATAATATTGTTTTGTACGATTCTTTGCAAATAAAAACACCAGATTATCTAAAACGTGATCACTTGATTTCTAATTTAATTTTTCACGCAGCTAATGACTATGATTGGACTCAAAGAATCTCAAAGTTATAAAGAATAGTAGAGTGTTTGTAGTTTGTTCCTCTACTCAATTCTCAGTTCCCTGGTGCTCATCAGCACAGTCCCAGTTCTCAGCATTCTTACCTCATGCAGGCATCCGTTATGATAAGCAGGTGAAGACAGCCTTGGGATGTGCCTTCTGCTTGAGTCTTGCTTTCATTTTCCGTCATGTCCCCGTATGTAGCTAAGGAAGCACCATCTCGTGAACCATTAAACACATGAGTCTAAATAAGACAGAAGCCCCAAGACTATAATTTAGGGTTTTGTTCCTTTGGTTTATAAAATATTTACACTGCTTCTCTTTATTCTTTCAGGAGCAAAAGAAACTGAACACTGTGCTGTGCCAGACGTTTGTATTCTGTTATTTATGGTCTTTAGGTGGAAACTTAACTGAAAACTACTGGGATTATTTTGATACATTTATTAGAACACAGTTTGATGATAATCCTGATGCCAGGGTGAGGAACAAATGAGTGTAACATCATAATTTTGAATACTTAAAATTAAAAACTTAATATTAAAACTTTAATAGCTTTAATCCTGCTACAGAAATAAGCTATTCATTGGGAAGATTTTTTAATTATTACCTTTTACATCACTGTATTTAAAAACAACAACAACAACAACTTTAGGAGTCCTTTCCCAGCCATTTGAAGACGGTAAGATATGCAATACATTAAGGCTCCTGTGCTGGAGATGAATATTGAATCCCAATTAGCAAATGTTCCCTTCGTAGTGTGATTGGCTAGTGATTTTAATGCACCCTAAGATTGAACAAATGTGTTATGACAACCAGATTGCTCACCATTAGAGATCTGCAAACACAGAAGAAAGATTCTAATGAACACTGTGTTATTGGATTGAAACTCGAAGTACGAGTACTCATGATTATATGAAAATAGATATGTGTGTACAGTTGTCTTTCAATATTCATGGGGAACTGGTTCAGATTCTCCCATGGACTCCAAACTCTGCAATCTATAAAATGGGATATTTGTATATGTTTTGCACATACCCTCCTGTACACAGGCCACACAGAGGTAGGTGTATAGGCCTATAGAAGACATAGACAGCAGGCTGGTGAAACTGAAGGGCTCAGAATTCTGACCTCAAGACTGTATTTACAGAATCACAGAAAAATGGCATTATGCCAAAATAGTGGCATAACATATTACATCACTGTTTAATATCAGGGTCCATGGGCATCCATTGTCAGTCATTTTGTGCTGACTCAACCCTCCAGATGTCTAGCATTAGGCATCTTGGCCCATGCCAGATAGCTATTTCATCCCCAGGTTATCCAAACATAAATTGGCCCTTACTGTCCTCTGTTCCCAGGATTCCACTGCTTTTAGACAACTGTTGCTTTATTAGAGCAGGCCCAGAGCTGTGTTCGCTGCGCCCATAATCTACAGGAACAGTACTGAGAACAGCACTCTCTCTGTAGATTCTCAGACTCTTTAAGTTTCCTCGGCTCTCAGGCCCCATAGGCTCTCAGGCCTACCGCGAAACATCAGGGTCTTCCCACATGGGGAAGGTCCCATAGGTGCCCATGGAGCACCTCCAAACCCAGCCCACGCATGGCATAGGGAGGCTTCATTTAGGACTTCTAGTCTTGCAGCCCCTAACTCAGCCCCCTGGCTGCTTTGGCCAATCGCTCTTTGTCCAAATAATAAGGTGGAAAGTGACAAAGCCAGCAGAACCTCCCATAAAGAAAAAGAAATACAAATCCATTCATGTTCTTGGGCTGCCTTTGTGACTGTATCTATTTTCATTAGACAGTATTGTCAGTTGCCTGCTGAAAGGGGTGTTTGATTTTATACTCCAGCTTCCCAGCTCTGGAGATCTGTGGAGCGTTCATTTAGACTTTGACGCCAAACGCCTGGATCCCTGGGAACGAATCATACCTACCTTCAAGTACAGCAAGGATATTCCATTCTTTGAGATGCTGGTCCCCACAACGGACACAGTGCGCTATGGATATTTAATGGAGAAACTACTGGCAGTCAGGCATTCCGTGTTGTTCACTGGAACAACTGGAGTTGGCAAGGTACTGGCTGGCATCAGACAGGAGCTCTGTCCAAAAATCAGGACGCTGTGGACTTAGAATTGTTGACACAACAAATAATACATCATTTACCAGGGGAAAATTTTTTTAGATTTTTATCACTTTAGGGGGAAGAATGTAACTGTGCTAAATCTATGTTGACCCTGAAATTATCCCAAGCTGTTAGTTTCTGAATAAATCCTTGGGTTGGTGTCATATAAAAACCAGACCTAACAGGCCGGGCTTTGGTTCAGGGCTTTTGTCTCCCACCCGTTGATGTTTCTGGGTTGCCGCCACACTGACTGGGTGAACCAGAGCAGTTGTGTTCCTGACAGACTGTTGACGAAGGTCCTTCCATCCTGTTTCCTGTTTACTTCTAGCTGACACAGCCACAGCCAAAATGTCATTCAAATGTTTGGGAGGAAAAACGGAGAAAAAAACACATAGAGGATTCCACACAAGCAAGGATTCACTGTTCACCTTATAAGTTATTTTTATAAGAAATGTGGGCCAGGGGCTAGTTTAAGAGCACTAACTGATGCTCTTGCAGAAGACTGGGTTCAGTTCCCACACCCCTCTCAGGCAACTCATAACTCCCTGTAACTCCAGTTTCAGGGAATCCAAAGCTGCTGGCCTCCATGGGCACTGCACATATGTGGGTCACAGAAACTCTTGTAGACACACATATACACATAAATAAAGGCAATAAACAAATCTTAAAAAAATAAAAAAGGAAAGAAATGTGGCCGAGCAAGATGGCTTGCCACCAAGCAAGCCCAACGACTTGAGTTCAGTCCCCAGGACCCACATGGTGGAAGGAGAGAATCAACTACCACAGATTGTTCTCTGACCTTCACATACACATCATGGCAGAGAGAGAGAGAGAGAGAGAGAGAGAGAGAGAGAGAGAGAGAGAGAGACTAAATAAATAATAAACAAATAGAGTTTTTTAAAGCAGTATGGGTCCCCTTCATTATGAGGTTCGTCTGGTAGTAAAGCAAGGTACAAGGTGCTGTGATATAACTTTTGCTGAGCTGGAGCTGATGAGAATGGATTTTTATTTTGGTTCTGATAAATATAACTGAAAGGAACGTCCAGCAAGAGAACACCAACCAGTTCCATCTGGATCCAACCATCCTCCTTTTATCCTGTTTCTCATTCACTGTACTGAGTCATGACTAATATAAGCTACTGAAAAATATGATATTGAATATGGAACCAATTAACATACTCTTTTTAATTTAAAGTCTGTTATTGCAAGAGGATTGCTAAATAGAATTCAAGAATCATCTGGCTATGTCCCTGTGTATCTAAATTTTTCTGCCCAAACTTCATCTGCAAGGACACAAGAGATCATTGAGTCAAAACTGGAAAGAAAAAGAAAAAATATTCTAGGTAAGAATTATCATTGTAATTTGTTTCACACAAATTATTCATTTGGCAAACAAATGACATAAATAGTATATGTTATGAAATGACAACTACATGTACTCCGTACTTAATTTATTTGTAAAGGTTCAGGTTGGTCTGATTTGTGTTGCTATAATAAAGTATCTGAGACTAGTTACTTTACAAAGAAGGAAGGTTTCTGTAGCTCACAGTTGTACATGTCCAATAGCATGGTGCCAGCATCAGCTTCTGGTGAGAGCCTCATGGTGGGTAACAGGAAAGGCAGGAACACGTGTGGGAGAAAGGGGCAGGAAGAGGGCAAGCTGGGGCAGTGGATGGTGGTCTTTGATCCCAGTACTTGGGAGGCAGAGGCAAGTGGATCTCTGTGAGATTGAGTCCAGCCTGCTCTACATGGTGAGTTCTAGGCCTGCTGGGACTACAGGGAGACCCTGTCTCAAAAAAAAGAGAGAGAGAGAGAGAGAGCTTGTAGGAAAACTAACTCACTTTGCAACAACCCATCTCGTGGTAACAAACTAGGTCCTGTGTGAAAAGCAATAATCTCTCTTAAAGGCTCCAACTCTGTCACATTGTGGACTCTGTCTCAACAGGAGTTTTGGTGGAGACAAACCATATTTGTTAATGGTACTTTTTCCTGTGTTAGATATCGTACTGTAATAAGCAAGTTATTTATTTCTACCACCACTGTGTCAGTTACTTCTGTCATTGCTGTGACAAAACACCTGAGGGTCTAGTTCATCATGGTGGGAAGGGATGGCAGTGGGAGGGCTGGTCACACTGCATGCACGGCCAGGAGGCAGAGATGACTGCAGGTGCTTGGTGCTCTTTCTCCATCTTGGCATTTTTATTCAGCCTGGGACTCTGGTCCATGGGATGCCACCCACATTTAGGATGGGTCTTCTCAGTTGATCCCTTCTGGAAGCACTCTTGCAGACAGTTGGACATGTGTCTCCTAGGTGATTCCAGATCTAGACAAAGTGACAATGATGATCAACCACCACAATGGCCTTCAGCAGAAAACATCTTCACGACTCTGCCACTTGATGGCACATCCTCTCTCCACCCAAACTCTTCAAACAGCCATTGAATTCTCTTGTGTAAAATCAACAAAGTTGGGCCAGGCCTGGTGGCACACACCTTTAATCTCAGCACGCAGGAGGCAAAGGCAGGTGGATCTCTGTGAGATCAAAGCCATCCTGGTCTACACAGTAAGTTCTAGGCCAGCTGGAGCCACAGGGAGACCCTGTCTCAAAAAAAAAAAAGTCAAACAAAAAACAAAGTTGGGGCTGAAGAGATGACATGGCCCAGTGGTTAAAAGAACTGACTGCTCTTGCAGAGGAACCAGGTTCAGTTCCCAGCACCCACATGACTGCTAACAACTGTCTATAACTCCAATTCTAGTTCCAGTACCTTCTGGCCTCCAAGGGCATTGTACAACATGGGTGCACTTACATACAGACAGGCAAAACACTCATACACACAAAATTTTAAAAATAAATATTTTTTTAAAGAAGAGTACATGTTGCTCATATAAAGGATTCAAGTTTGGTCCCAGCACCCATTCCTGGTGACTCACAACTGCCTGTAACTCCCGCTCTGGGGGATCCAACACATTTTTCTGGCCTCTATGGGCATTGCACACATGTGGCACATACTCACACAGACACACAGACACACACAGAGAGAGAGAGACAGCCAGAGGCAGAGACAGAGACAGAGAGACAGAGACAGAGAGACATATACAAACACACATACTTAAATATAATAATAATAAATCTTTTCTTTGTTTGGTCCTTTTGAGACAGGGTCTTCCTGTAGCCCCAGCTGGCCTGGAACTCATTATGTAGACCAGGCTGGCCTTGAACTCGCAGAGATCCATCCACCTGCCTCTGCCTCCCGAGTGCCGGGATTAAAGGGGTGTACCAGCACACCCAGCTCAATAATAATAAATCTTAAAATCAACAAACATCTTCAAATCTAGCACATCAAGTTTCTGGATTCAATTAGGATAAGCATTAAATGGTTTTTCGGCAGTCAATGAAAGCCAAATTTTTAGCATCTCCTCTTTCCCTTATTAGTTAACCTAATTGGGGTTATATTTTGAGTCTGGGCCAAAATAGGACATTAACTTGAACCCTAATTGAAAGTTCACCCTCTTCTCTATCATAAGCCAGGTTTACAGTCCCAGGTACTGGCATGGAAGGTGGCATGGGGTGACTTTATTCCCTGCCCTTCTTTCTGTGGAGGTCTTGATGTGTTGGCACTGAAGAAGATGAAATAGACTAGTGTCCTCTCTCACCAACACTTTGAGCATCTCTGTGTACCACCTCTGCTTCTCTGGTACTGAATCACCATCCACAGTCCCTGGGAGGCAGGCTTTCAGGAGTAAGTCCTTGTGAGAATGCCAGAAGAGCCGGTCACAGGTCAGACATCGGTCTCCCTACTGTAAGGTTGCCTGAGGGTGGGGATCAAGGTCTCATCCTCCTGTCACTCCTGCCCTCCAGTAGTACACCTTCCACTGTCTTGCCATTTACCCACCCCACAACCCTTCTAGATGGGTACCAGCCAGGGCTCAGCTCAGCTGCTTTTCCACATTGTCTGCCATGCACAGTTCTCCTTAGGCCAACAGTGGGACTTGCTGAACCCCTCGTGGCCTCCTCTCGGGTGCCTCCTACCTGCTTAGCTAGACATAGGGCAGCAGGTGCCAGGCTGTTTTCTGGCTTGGGCTCACAGTTTTAGAATGACTCTTTTAGATCTTTTCCACCACGCTGGTCCAACTACTTGGCTTCTCGAGGTCAGTTGCCTTGGAATCACCCCCATCACTCATTCCAATCACATGGATGTGGCTATATCCTCAAGCACTGGATGCCAAAGTGGGCAGAGTCACCCGTGCTTCCTCTGTTCCCTTTCCTCCATTATTTACTTTTTCCCTCTGGTGAGTATGTGTATTTGTTTTCTTCCAATGTAGCATTAGGCAGTTTCACTGTCCTGGCCTTCCCACTGATGGGGTGGGGATGGTTTCAAACATCAAACCCTGTTTTCGATGTGAGGGTGAAGCGGCACTTATGAAAGGAAACCTCTGGCATTCCACTGCTCCCTTCCATGGAAACAGCGTGACCTTTCTCCTCCAGGCCCAGGCCACACACCTGGTGAGGGCAGGGGGGTGGGTTGGGATTGAGAGAGGTACAAACCTCACAGGAGAGCTACCATCATCATGTGCTCTGAGACTAAGGGTAAGGAACCACTTGGCATGACAGTGCGGACATTTTGGTCAGGTCTACATCTCCTGGCAGAACCCTTATGACGCCAAATGCCTCAGAGGCTTCATCACCTCTCAATGCCATTATACCTGTGACCAAGCCACAACCTGAATTTGTTTTTAGTTTTTATTTACTTATTTTTATTTTATGAGTATGAATGTTTTTCCTGCATGTATGTAAGTACACCTGTGTCATGAAATGTCCGTGAAGGCCACAAAAGGGTGTCAGATCCCCCTTGAACTGCAGTTATGGAGAGCTGTGAACACCCTTGTGGGTGCTGGGAACCAAACCCAGGTCCTCGGCAATCTCCCTACCCCCTCTCAACATGAATTTTAATGGAGACTCATCATTTTCAAACCACAACTGCTTGGTCTTTCATTTTAAGGACAAATTATAATACTTTAAAATTTATTTTCTTTCCCCAGGAGCACCAGGAAACAAACAAGTTGTGATTTTTGTTGATGATCTGAACATGCCCCAACTAGATCGATATGGCTCCCAGCCTCCAATTGAATTGCTTCGGCAGTATCAAGATTTTGGTGGATTTTATGATAGAAACAAACTCTTTTGGAAAGACATACAGGTTACTTTAAGGTTTTTAACTAATTGCTGTGTTCAAATATAGCATATTAATTTTCTAGAACAACCATAACAAAATGTTACAGATTGGGCAACTTAGCCTATTTTCTCATAGTTCTGAAGGCTAAAGTTCAAAATCAAGATGTCAGCAGACTTAGTTTCTTCTAAGGCCTCCTTCCTTGACTTGTAAATGATTGTCTTCCCCTTATGTCTTTATATGGATTCATAAGTCTGTTTTCTGTTGCTAATAACAATATCATAGATTGGGTTATTTATAAAGAGCTTTATTGCGGCCTGTGGTTCTGATCCAAGGGCAAGAGGCCGCATGTGGTGATGAGCACTGAGGCACCACAAGTGTTGTGGGACACTATTCCTGGGGAGACACGAACAAATGTCTACCCACTTCAGATAGGGAACCAACAGATCAAAGTAAAGATGCTGCCAAAGTCCCAGTTGGTGAACCAGTGGGCTTATTGGGGTTACTTACAGGTATGGGTGAAGGGTTACATACAGGAGCATGAAGAGCTGAAAGGCAGCTACAGTACCAGATGTGGTAGCACTCACCTTGAATCCCAGCACTAGGGAGACAGAGACAGGTGGATCTCTTTGAATTTGACACCAGCCTGGTCTACATAGTGAGTTCCAAGTCAGAGCTGCAGGGAGATCATGTCTCATTAAAAAAAATTAGCTGCATCACCAAAAGGCCATTCCAGCATGGGTGACCACTCATGAACGCTGGGACTTTGGAGCTCTCTACATGACCTGCAGGCAGCTCAGCAGGCTGAAAAGTCTTTGTTCAGCAGTCCTTACTATTTATAGCCTTGTGGAAGAAGGAGTTTTGTGAGTCTGGTAAGTTTCAAGGACTTCTTAGAGTTGTGAGCTGTTGGTTTCTTGAGTATTAGCAAGCCTCCCTTTACAACTTCTGCCTCTTAAGGAGCTTCACTCTTGCATGGAAAGTTTCATTTCAGAGAAAACTGGTGCACAACAGCAAGGTATCACATGGAGAAACAGGAGGTCTTGTTTCTCTCCCTGCTCTAACAAGACCACCAAAATTCAGTGAGGGTTCCACTCTGATGATCTCATCCAATCCTAATCATTTCTGAAAGTCCCAATCTCAAAGCACCATAATTAGATGAAGCTTCTCCACTCTACATACCTCACAATGGGGACTGAAGTCCAACATGAGTCATGGAGAAGACAAACCACATTCAAACCACAGCAGTGGGTTTCCTTCTGTGTCCATCGGTGTCCTAATCTCATAAAGGTACCACTCATGTTCAATTAGAGTTTTCCCTAATGACATCACTTTGCCTTAATTACCTCTTCAAATCCTGTGTCTCCAAACACAGTCACATTTTAGTGAGACTCAGAATTTCAACATACGATTTATGGGTAAAAGATACAATTCAGTCAATAAAACATGGCTCAGTGCTTCTCCATTGTGGTTCAGTTCATTCCATCAATGCTGAGTTCCTGCTATACTTGATTTAGAAGATGAGTGGACAAGTGAAATGGTCCTTGTCTCCAGAGAGCTCAGTTTTGGAGAGCAGACAGATGTTTGTGTGAAGGATGAGGAGTGGGAGAGACATAGAGAAGCCAGGGTCAGGGTGAGGGGTAAGGTTGAGGATAAGAAAAGCCCTCCCAAAGATGGGCTCCTGGATTATAAAAGCAGCTCATGTCAGAGCAAAGCAGCAAGCACTTTACACTTCAGAAGCAGGGAGCGTTGAAATACCCTGGTGAAATGTGAACCCGGAACAGCAAGAGGGACAGACTTTGCATCCCAGAGGGCTGCAGGCCTATGATGAGGAATGTGAGTTTATCCTCTCAGTGATGGGGAATTACTGAAGGATGTATTCTGGAAAGATTCCCTTGGCTGGCAGAAAGGACTGAGTTAGAGAAGAGGCAGGACCAGGGACGCTACAGTCTCCAAGAGGAGAAGAGATGAGGGGCACAGCCTCGGTGTGGTGATGTGTGACAACAGCAGGGGATAGCAGGCCCATCAGCCAGGCTGTGGGGTCAGAGGAAGAGGGCAGATCTGGAGTGAGGAGTACTTTTGCTCATCATAAAGACAAATTGCACCAAGCACTGCTCGAAGTGTTTTCCAATGCCTAATTTGATTAACCTTCCCAGCAGACCTTCAGAATGAATGGTGTTATTAGACCAAGAGGAGGAGGAGATCCAGCCCAAATCCCATAATTTCCCTCTAATGTATATTCCCTTTAGTAGCTATTCACTGTAAATATTTCTCTGATCACTTTTTTTTTTCATTTCCATGGTCATTGTCTGAAATCAAGCCTTCTCTCTCATAGAATGCTAAAACCAACAGCTCCATCTCATAGGAATATCAAGAGGGTTAAACTACCACATTAACTGGTCTCTACACACCCCAGGTCTTATCCCCAATCTGCAGACAGCCAGACTGTCCTTTTTAAAATGTTAGCAACCCCTGGGGCTGGAGAGATGGCTCAGCCGTTAAAAGCACTGACTGCTCTTGCAGAGGACCCAGGTTTGATTCCCAGCACCCACCTGGCGTCTGTGAACCATCCTTAACTCCAGTTCCAGGGGAATCCAAAGCCCTCTTCTGACCTCTGCAGCATCATACAACACAGGTACACTCACATACATGCAGGCAATACACGCAAACACATAAAAAATAAATAATAATAATAATAATGTTACCAACCCCTCATTTGGCTTTGAGCAGCCTCCTTAGCCATCAAGGCCTAGCTTTAGTTTTCTTCTCTAAATGAGGGGCTAATAGTGACCTCCGATATATTCAGAAATGTATTGCAATGATAACTCCTGGTAGGTCCTCAACATAAACATTGATTCCTGAGTGGTGACCCAAGTGTCTTTCTCTCCCCGCAGGATGTAACAATTGTCTCGGCATGTGCACCCCCAGGAGGGGGTCGCAATCCTGTGACACCCCGCTTCATCCGACACTTCAGCATGTTGTGCCTTCCAGTGCCCTCAGAGCACAGTCTAAAGCAGATTTTTCAGGTGAATGTGGATTTAAACTTAAACAAGAGAGAGGAAAGAAAATAGATGTTTTTTGAGGCTCCCAAATCAAAGTGGCCTGCTATGTTTCTAGGGAGCCCTCCCATCCCTTTCCTAAGCAGAAAGCAAGTGACCGTGAGCTCCCGGAGAACATCATTAGTGGTTGTGATCTCAAAGGAAGACCATTTCAGAATGCAGAAAGATTATCCAGACATGACCTCTACCCTTAAGGAAGGCTATGTCTTGGGTCCTTGATATTTAGGATGCTGCACACCCTTCTTAAGATCTTATCCACTGCTCAGCTCATGCACACTTCAGGCTTGCCTTCCAAACCTGGGCGTCCACTTAAATGACCCAACACTCCAGACATTAGAGTTCAAACACCTTAAACAGACAACATCATTTCCTCCACCAACACTATGAACAATCAGCCATATTTCTTCCACTAATTTCCCTCAGGGAACACGTCCTCATCTTTTAAGTAGAGAACACAATGCTACCTAATCTGCAGGTGTTCATCAGAAGTATCCAATACATGCGATTGATGGTAAAAGATAACTAGAACATGCTATCACCAAGCAACTAAGAGGCTTGAGGCCAGATCGTGAGCTAGGTTTTATAGAAAGACAGGAGTTCACAAAGTTGAAGGGATCTTGGGAACAGAAAGTACTTGGGTGAATGCAGTCACAGAGGCAGGAAATGGGAGATGTGATGGTTTGCTTTAATTGTCAACCTGACATAACCCAGGATCACCTGGGAAGAGGGCCTCAATGAAGGGATTGTCTGCATTGGGTTGGTCTGTGGCCATGCCTGTGGGGGACTGTCTTAAGTAAATTAACTGATGTGGGAAGACTCAAGCAACTATGGGTGGCCCCAGTCCCTGGGCAGGGGATCCTGAGCTGTATAAGAGGAGAGAAAGGAGCTGGAGAGATGACTCAGTGGTTAAGAGCACTGACTACTCTTGCAGAGGGCCCAGGTTCAGTCCCAGCACCCAAATGGCTGCTAACAACTGTCTGCAATTCCAGGGGATACAACGCCCTCTTCTGACCTCCACAGGCATTGCACAACACAGGTGCATCTACATACACAACACACACAACATTCACACTTTGCATGATACACGGCATCACCCAACACCACCAGCAAATACAGCCTAAAGCATCTGGGCTCAGATCGCAGACTGTGGTATATTAGAAATTACAATATTTTACCGTACATACTCTTATACACATAAAATAAAAAATAAAATAAAAAAGGGTGGCAGAAGCAGAGAGCACGCCAGCAGCATGCATGCATTCATTTCTGTCTGCCTTACTGTGGATGTGACATGACGTGACGAACTGGTTTAAGTTCCTGCTGCCTTGATTTTTCTGTTATGATGGATTATAACCTGGATTGTGAGCTAATCTCCCCTAAGATTCTTTTTGTCAGGATATTTTATCACAGCAACAGGAACGAAACTAGGACGCTGGTAGACTAAGACAGTTCACGTGACTGGTCTAGAGGAGCTGGTTGTGTCAGCAACTGCCATTGCAGAAATCAAGTAAACACAATTAACCAGCGGAGACTCTCCTAGAGAAGAGAGAGGGACAGAGCCTTTAGTATAGGGAGAGGGGTTTTCTATTCATACAGACATCCTTACATCCATGGGAATTAATCTTAAAATGTTTGAAGTAGGTACAATAAGTCATTTAAGGGATACTACCTCACATATAAAACCTCTGAGTGCTGTATAGCAAAACTGCTTAAACTGTGACTCACAATCCCATATGGGCTGAATGGGGGGGGGTGTCATTCACCTATGAAACTCAGAGTAAATACTTTAGTTCATTTCCAGATGAGTATGTACTCTCAACTAAGGCCCTCGGGGCCCTCACTGAGTAGAAGTCTAAATTATTTGAAACATCATGGTAAATCACAGGGCAGCTATGAATACCACTCAGACCTCCCAGGCAACCACAAGGCACAAGAATGAACCTGTTCTTGAGAGCATATTCTGAAACGAACAAGAGATTTGATAGTCAGGTATCTGTGTTGGAATTTTTCATTCTGGTTGCTATTAGAAAAAGGTATCAAATCTATATTATTTGAAAGACAAGTATTTGGTTAAAAAATACCTAACTCTCTCATGTTACATTTCTGGTTCTAGGCCATCTTAAATGGCTTCTTGAATGACTTCACACCAGCCGTAAAGCAAACAGCGCCAAACATTGTCGAAGCTGCAGTTGAAATTTATAATAGGATGAGTATTGACCTCCTACCAACCCCAGCCAAGTCCCATTATGTCTTTAATCTGAGAGATTTATCCAAGTGTATGCAAGGTAGTGTGCTGAACCTGCATTCTCTATTATGCACCCTCCCTGCATTTCCATTGGCCCAAAATCTAGCAGTAGAATTGTGTGTACCAAGGTGTCTCAACTGGTCACCCATAGTATGATGGTTAATCTCAGTTACCAACTTCCAGAGATCTAGAATCACCTGGAAGATGATTAGATTAATTGATTTTTATTAGATTAATTGAGGTGGGACCACTTGCCCACTGTGGGTGGCACCATTCCCTGGGCTTGAAATCCTAGACCATATTAAAAGGAGGAAATGAGCTGGGCACAAGCATTCATCACTCCTTGCTTCTTGACTGTGGGTGCAATGTGACCAACTTCCTCCAAGCTCCTGCTAGTGTGGTTTCCCTACAAAGATGGGCTGTACCTTCAAATGGTGAGCTGAAATAAACTCTCTCTAAGTCACTTTTATCAGGGTATTTTATCACAGCTACAGAAAAGTAACTAAGACAAATAGCATATATTGTCCAAGTCCCCCTCCATCCCTACCTCAGGCTGAACTCCATGGCTTTTCCAAACGTCCAACATTCCTGTTTTCTCACTCTCAGTTGATAACCCATTTTTGACCAAAAAATTGAAGCAATCAGACCAGAGCTGCCTCATCTTATCCCTGTAACTGTCATGTACTATGCTCCCTCTGATACTAATTCCCACCCCAACTGCCTAGTCAAAGATTTGGTTCCCGTAATTGCACTCTACTTGCATAATTTCCTCTTCTACTAGATCATCCCTAGCAGGATTAGAAAACAAGAAAACCTTGCTCTAATACTTCCCATCTTAAAAAATTCATTCTCCTGCTGTCCCATTTCTCTGCTTCTTCCAGAACGATTCCTATAAAAATGGCCTCTCCCCACTATCCCTCCTGTCAGGACTTTAATATATGTCAATCAAAGTGTATGCCTGCCACTGTACTCCACTTCTCTCCTGAGATCACCTCTCCATCCCTTGAAACCCAAAGATCAGACCTTGGCGGTGTTTGGCACAGGCCCTCTGCCCTGTCCCAGCAGCCCATGGTGCATGCTTTCCTGTGCTGCCTCCTCTCCCCCTGGCTGTTGCTGCTCCATCTGCATTGATAGCTGCTCCTCCTCTGTGGCTTCTCCTGTTGTGGCCCCTCCCTGGGTTCTGTCTTCAGTCCACTTTCCATCTAATCTTAGTCAATTCTGTGGCATCACACCATCTATCTAGACTTCAATTTCTGCTCTAAACAGGTGATTCACATATTCAACACACTTCTCATTGTCCACATTCAGCTGTCCAGTTGAACGTTTTAAACTTGGCAAATTGAATGTCGATTCTTGCTTCTTCCCTCCACCACTGGCCATGGGTATCCCTGCCTCAGAGGAGGGAGGCTACTGTTAACCCCTCTGTCCATGAGGCTTGATAACCCCCTATCCACTCCATAAACAGTAGTCACAACTTTTCCTTAAAATATATCCCAAATCAGGGCTGGGGATTATGTCAGTAGTAGAGCACTATATCTAGCAAGCAAGCATCAGGCCCTGGGTTCAGTCCTCAGCGCCACAAAAAAAAAAAAAAAAAAAAAAAAAATTAAAGACAAAATAACAAAATATATCCCAAATCTAACCAATTCTCTCCATTGTCTGTATTCACATTAGCTCAAACCATTATCTCTCACCAAGATTTCTTTGTGTGTGTATGTGTATACGCATATGTGTGCATGTCTCTGTGTCTGTGTGTGTAGTGGCACACGTATATGTGCGAGTGTGTGAGTGGGTGTGGAAGTCAGATGTCAACCTTATTTTTTAACACAGGGTCTCTCACTAGCTTTGAACTCACCAAGCAGACTAGGCTTTCTGGCCAGCAAGCCCCAGGAGTCCACCCGTCTCCACCTCCCCGCACAAGTGATTACAAGTGTACACCACCACCCTTGGCTTTTTCACATGGGTTCCGGGAATCAAGCCCAGGTCTTCATGCCTGTGCAGTAGGCACTTCCTGACTGAGCTACCTCCCCAGCACTCTCTCACCAATCTTTCCAAAAGGAAGAGCATCATCTCTAATCAGCTTCCAGTCTGTCCGCTTGCCCTCCTTACCGAGAGCCCAGCCCGGCCTTCTGCACAGCAGCCACAGGTGACTCCTATTCGGACTCTGAAGGCTGAGTCTGTGCCACCTGGCCCTGGGTCTCTCCGCTCTTGTCTTCCGTGGTCCTTCCCAGGCTCCTGTAACACTCTTGGAATGCACTGGTCCCAGATATTATCACGGCTCTCTTTCTTGCCAAAATGTCACCTCCTCTGCAAAAGGTTGCCCCTCTGTGTCCCTTCATAGCATATATCACCCCAAATCATAGCCTATTTCTCTACATGTGTTTATGTCTCTGTCTCACCTACTAGAATGTGAGTTTCATGAAGGCCTTTTGCTTAGCTCACCACTGAAAAGAAAGCCTGGAGATGTACCTGGCACCGAATGAATGAATGAATGAATGAATGCCATAGAAGTTTGAAAACAAAGCATTTCCAATCCCTGGATCAAGCCCTTCCCCTGATTTTGTGCACAAGGACGCTAGCTCTTAGCTGCCTGTGCTCTGTGCTGTGACTCTCTACCCAGTGCTCTGTGTTCTATGCCACTCACTCTTAACATTTTTCCCCTAGTGAAGATTCAAATATACTAAAGCACCTACGTTTGTTTCCAGTATCTGCAAAGTAGCCTGAGTGGAAGCTTCTGAGCACTTCCATGTAGAGCAGTATCTGGGGTCCCTGAAATCAGCCCCAGTTTCTGTCCTTAGTTCCCAACTCATGACCTGATGCTCATTAACAGGCTGAGAACGAACCTGAAGACAATGGCCCATGGCAGGCGTAGGGCTTGGCTTTAAGAGCCTCGGTGACCCCACCGACTCCTCTCCACTCCATCCTCTCCACAGGATCTTCATCTTTCCAGTTCCCATTCTTAAGGCTTGGTGATTCTGTTTTTCCTTTTTCCTCCCTCTTCAAGAGTCTGGGGACATTCAAAGGTGGCACACCAACCATCCTTGCCACAAGACAACTCAGTGACTTGTGTTCTTCCTCCTCCACCTAAATCTTTCTCTCCTGTATTAGCCGTACAGCCTCGGGATCCATGAACTCATTTTTCATAGAAACATTAGAATATGACTTCGTGTCTTTGGTGAGCTGCTTCAGACATACTTCCCAATCCTCAGAAAATGACTAATCCTGTCCCTATCACCTGTCTATTCCTGTTTTTTATATGACTTCTGAGCTTCAAAATTCAAGATCCACTGCCAAGTGTGGTGGTACCCGCCTTTAATCCCAGCATGCTGGAGGCAGAGGCAGGTGGATCTCTGTGAGCTTTAGGACAACCTAGTCTACACAGCAAGTTCCAGACAGCTAGGACTCAGGGAGACCCTGTCTTAAAAATAAACAAACAAGAAGAGAGAAAAAAATAAATAAATTCAAGATCCATTTTATCTGCTCCATTTATACATTATAAAGTAAACAAGGAATTTCAGTTTCTCCTTGTCCCCACATTTCATCAAAGTATCTTGAAAAGCCTCTTATTTCTACAAATACTAACCAAAAGTAATTCAACTTTAAGCACTTTAAGAATCGCATATGTCACACAACCACAACCAGGAAATGTTTTTAAATGTATCATTGCTGGGCATGGTGGTGCACACCTGTAAGCCCAGTATTTAGGAGGCTAAGGCAGGGGGATTATGAGGCACTCACAGCCTGCTCTGTCTACATAAGTCCCAGGCCAGCCTGGAGTATGTAGCAAGACCCAATCTCAAAAAAAAAAAAAAAAAAAAAAGAGCATCATTTTCTATAGAAATCTCCTATAGCAGGCAATGGGGGCAGTACCTGTTATGTTGTGTTGCACAAACTCTGCCTTTCCTGAGTACACAGTAATACTCCTTATCCCACAAGCACAATGTAAGGACAATTGTGGTGAGCCCCCCCCCAAGCAGAAGGAACAATTCCAGCACTGATAAACATCACTGTAACTTTAAATTGTTAGAATTATATTTGCAATAACAATTGATACTACTTTTTAATTTTTTAA
Source organism: Nannospalax galili (assembly GCF_000622305.1). Lineage (NCBI taxonomy): Eukaryota > Metazoa > Chordata > Mammalia > Rodentia > Spalacidae > Nannospalax > Nannospalax galili. Next base: position 2,069,431 of record NW_008343971.1, read on the forward strand.
ATTTTATTTTATGTATGTGTTTTGCCTCATGAATGCAAGTGCAGTGCCCATGGAGGCCAGTAGAGGGTGTTGGATCCCCTGGAACTGGAGTTATGGATGGTTGTTAGTCACCATGTGGGTGCTGGAAATCAAACCCATGTCCTCTACAAGAGCAGTCAGTGCTCTTAACTGCTGAGCCATCTCTCCAGCACCCAGCCCCATATTAATTTGTTTAGAGGAGTACTTTGGATAATCTGAGTAGAAGTCAGACAAGGAACATTTACTGGAGACTGGATACTGGGGAAGAATGAGACTGAGTAAGGGCTTTGAAAAGGCTGTAAGCCGGGCTGGGGAGATGACTCAGCAGCTAAGAGTGCCTGTTGCTTTTCCAGAGGATACCACATCAGGCACCCAGATCAGGCAACTCACACTGCTTATAACTCCAGCTTTGGAGAATTTAACACCTCAGAGGGCACTTCACTCACATGCACAGACACACATAGACACGGAATTAAAAAAAAATAAATATTTTCTTTTAAATATTTTTAAAAGAAATAGTATAAGCATCAGAAGGAGAACAGTTGTGAGATAAACACACACACACACACACACACACACACAGGCCAAACACACCACACATCATACACTCACCATATACACACACACCACACATGCCACAAACAAATCACACATGTCACACACAACATATACACACTGTACCACACACACACATACAAACCAAATACCACATTTATACATTACATCACACGCACACACCAACAACATACCACATATACCACATGCACCACACACTACACCTACACCACACACCACATATACACACCACAACACACACACAGAGACCACATACCATAGACACCACACAAACCACACCACATATATCCCATACTACACACAAACACACACCACATACTATATACACACACGAACCACAGACCACTTGCCACATACCCTATACACACACCACACATATGCCATATATATACACACAACACACACTAACCACATACCACATATACCACCTACTATATACACACACCACACATATACCACACATACACGACATACCACATACACACTACATATACCACACAGGACCCACACACATATACATACATGTACAACACATACACATAAAGAAATGTAATACACCTCATTTGAGCCACTATAACCATGTAATAAGAAAAGGAACGCCGCTTATGCTGTAAAGTCTAACCATATCACACGTTCAGTTAAAACAAAGAAAAGTGTCCTTGTCACAGCATTAAGTGAGGCCCCATCATTATCCATATGTGCACAGGGAAGTATTCTTTTCTGGTACTGTGGGGACCAAGTCGGACTTAGATGTTTTCTAGTTTATTAAAGTATTACTAGAAGTTCCACAAATGCAGAATTTTCCTTTTTGTTTGTTCCTTTTCTTAAAAAAAAACAGGTATCCTCCAATGTGATCCGGGAACAGTAAGAGAAGAAATGCAGGTATTTAGACTCTTTTGCCACGAATGTCAAAGAGTGTTCCATGATCGCTTGATCAGCAATGAAGACAAGCAGTACTTCCACATCATTCTGACAGAAATGGCCAGTAAGATGTTCTTTTTTATTTTTTCTGAGACAGGGTCTCCCTGTAGCCCCAGCTGACCTGAAGCTCCCTATGTAGACCAGGTTGGCCTCCATCTCACTGCCTCTGTCTCCTGCCTTCTGAGTGCTGGGATTAAAGGCATGCACCACCATGCCTGGGTGTTCTGTTCTTAAAAAAAAAAAAAAAAAAAAAAAAAAAAAGCAATTTGGTTCCTATAAAGAGGAATTAAAGTGAGTTTATGAGTTTAAGATTCAAAAATAAAAGTTATTTCCTGTGATCACTCAAATATATAAAAACATGATCAAAATGTGTTGCTGGAATGAAGGAAGACTTAACAGTCTTAATCAGGTGTAGAATTTTAAGTAGACGTAGGAAAATAGGAGAATTCAAATTTATATCTAGCTGTATACAGGTGTGGATGTGTGTGTGTGTGTGTGTGAGAGAGAGAGAGAGAGAGAGAGAGAGAGAGAGAGAGAGAGAGAGAGAGAGATGAATGCAGAGGGGGTTAGGAACTCAGAGGAAGAGAGTAAGTAGGAGGGTGGAAAAGAGCCAGGGGTGGGCAAGGGGCCAGTATGAGCCAACACAATGATATGCATCTATCCAATGTCTTAATGAAACTCATTATTTTATATGCTAACTAAAAAAGTATCACTAGCTGGGTGTCTTATTTCTACAATCCTAGCACCACAGAGGCTGAATGAAGCAGGAGGATTGCCAGGAGTTTGAGGCCAGCCTTGACTACAGTATGAGACTCTGTCTCAAAAAAAATTTAATGTTTTTAATTTTAAAAATAAAGATAAAAAGAAATCATGACAATTCTAAAGTGCTCTTTATTGAACAAATATCTAGTATTATTTAACAAAAGTTTTGAATACTTATTGAATAATCTTAAACCTGGTAAATTATCCACCAAACAGAAATGACATGGTGTTAACATGCCTTTCTCTCAATTTTCATATTAACAGCAGGTATTATTCTGTATATCTTATTAAATGCAGTATCCAAGCTTAATCCTCATAATAAAACTGATGTTGTCTTTTAACAGACAAACACTTTGGAATTGCAATTGACCTGGAATATTTTTTAAACAAGCCCATCATATTTGGTGATTTCATTAAGGCAAGTGTGTTATGTTGCTTTGGCTATAGTTAAAGATTATAAAGCATTTACTGTTTTAAATCAGACTCATCTTGAACAAGAATTTTACATTTGTGAAGACTAAATGACTAGGCAAAGTGGGGGCAAACTCTAGTCCCACGAGCCAAATCCACCTGCAGTCTAGTTTTTATAAATAAAATCTTATCAGAACACAGCTACACCAGCTACACAGCATATACTATGTAACTGCCTTTGCAGCAGAGGTGGAGATTGGATGATCTGTAAAAATCAAATATTTACTCTCTGGATCTTTCTGGGAAAACATAGCATTTGTTTTGGTATAGTTCAAATCAGAGCCATCAGACTCGATTTACAAGGAGAGAGAGAGACTTAGCTGCCTTTACTTGGGACCCGAATCCTGTATTATGTTCTGTAAAGCTCTGTAGACCCTGCTCACACACTTCCAGTTAATGAATGCTTGCCAGTCACTGAGCTGCCCTCTTCATTCCAAGGAAATTCTAATTGCAGAAAATGCTCTTGTGTGTAACTCTCTTTTAACAATATCTTTATAAGCTGCTCTTCTGTCCTTCCAATAATATCAACACATGGGCCTAATTTTACCCTCTGAGCCTACCTAGAGTAAATCTTCCATCCACCCATCACATCTACATGAGACTAGTATCTGGTTCTACCAAATTGACTCTCATTTAGGGAATGCATTTAGGTCAAGGCCATGTTCATTTTGTTTGCATTGTTTCATCTACAAAAGCCCTCAGCCGCACACACAGAGCTAGATTTAGCAGGCTGTCAATCAATGTTGATTTGATGATCAGTAAACTCACCCTTCTATAGCATGTACTGATGACCACACTGGAATCTACCTTCAGATGAGTATTACCACCTGGCAGGAAAAAATAGATGAACAATTTATTTGTTTAAATTTCTCATTAAAATAAAGGGCTAAGGTTTGCTTTCACAAATTACATTTCCTGTGTGGTTTTAGTGATAATTCTCAAATGGAAAAATAAAGAAGGGCCTATGGAGATGGCTTAGTCAATAAAGTGCTTGCCTTCATGAGGACCTGAGCTCCCCAGATCCCCCAGAACCTTCATATAAAGGCTGGATGCAGTGGCACATGCCAGAGATTTCAGGTGTGGTGAAATGAAGGGCAGAGACAGGCAGATCCCTAAAAGCTGCAGGCCGGCTAGCCTGGCCCACTTGGCCAAGTTCCAGACCAATAAGAGGTGCTGTCTCAAACAAAAAATAGAAGAACCAACAACACCTGGACATAAACACACACACACATACTCCCCACACCAATACACACACACACACACACACACACACACACACACACACACGAATAAAGCAAAGATAAAAAGAAAGTAAGACTTAAGTTGGGTACAGGACCTAGTACCTTAACAGTCTTAATCAGGTATAGAATTTTAAGTAAAGGCAGGAAAACAGAATTCAAATTCACATCTAGTTACACAGAGGTGTGTATGTGCATGTGCGCTGAGCACTTACCTCGTATGTATGAGGCCTTGGATTCCAAGAGAACGCCTCTTGCTTTGCCTGTCTTTTAGTGGAAGTGCCCATCCCACAGTGGCTACAGCAGAAAACAGACATCCTCCAGTGTTCAAAATGGGTAACTTGATTCCCTTTAGTTTATACCGGATTTTTATTCTCCATAATATATTCAGTCCTAGGTGAGTGCTATGTAAAAACTACACATAGGTCCAGCATGGTTGTTTATAACAATAACATTCTTTCATGCACATTTTCAATCACTTAGTTTTTCTGAGCAAAACCTTGAGAGAGAGGTGGAACTGTGAGAACAATTAAGTCAATCTAAGCTCCTGTGTGAATTATGTTTCAAAAATCATTGTTATTGCAATGTATCACTTTAAAAACTTATGTGCAATGAACTTCCCAGATTTTTGTGTCACTTATGTCTATATATCATAATTGATCCACCCTGGTTCTTCCTCCACAAATCATCTTATAGTTTGGAGCAGATAAGGCTGATCGGATTTACGATGATTTGCCTGATATAGAGAAAATCGGAAATGTTCTACAGGACTATCTTGATGATTATAACCTCATAAATCCCAAAGAAGTAAAGCTGGTATTCTTCCAGGACGCCATAGAGCACGTGTCAAGGTATAGTGCTGCAAGGTGCCCAGTTACATACTGACTTTATTTGTTTTGCATTAAAACATGGAAATTAAGTTGTAAGAAACTTTAGTGTATTACTAGATAGGTGACCGTACTGCGGAAATTCTCGATGTAGATTAAAATATATTTTATAAGATTTTTAAAAGATTATTGATTTATTTGTGTGTGTGTCTGTGTGTCTGTGTCTGTGTGTCTCTGTGAGTGTATACCATGTGTGTGCTGGTGCCTGCAGAGACTAAAAGGGTCCTTCAGATTCTCTGGAGGTAGATTTATAGGCATTTATGAGCTGCCCAGTGTGGGTTCTGGGAACAAAACTCTTCCGGAAGAGGAATACATGCTCTTAGCAGCTGAGCCCCAAAAGGTATCTTAACATTCCTTAAATACATACCACATGAATTTTCTATGGACTCTCAGAGGTTACTACTGCTAAATATCAATTACTTTTGTTTTTATATGTCCTATCTTGTTATGAAAAAGATCTAAGGTCATTGAAAAAGATATAGTGGGCTAATTACATATATGCCTATAGGGAGACTCAAGATAAGTATAGCAAAACACTAGTTGAACCCCAATCATAGATTCCGTTTGCTTTTGAGTGTGACTCCTACCTCATATGGGTGCCCTTGGGAGACATTTCTGACATGGGGGCATCCAGCCTGAATATCTTCAGTCCTTAGGACACACTCCACTTTGTAGAATGGTTCATGTCTTTTTGGACAATTCTGTGCTAAGATGATGTTTCTAGGGTAAGCCAATGCTTCCTTCCTGTGAAGGTCCAGGTCCATCCTATGGACCAGGAATAATAATGGCACTTAGCATACACATAAAACTGTGATGCAGGGCATCGTGTTTAATTGTCATGACCCCTCTCTTGGCTCAGTATCACAATCTCTTCACAAATAAGGCTCAGAGAATGTTCCAGTGGACATTTCACCACACTTGCATGGACCAGCTTCATTTAGCCACTGTCTTTCATGGTTGTCAGCAATTCTGTCTTGGAGTCTCACTTGTAGTTGCATCAGACAGCAACTAGGATGCCTGGAGCATCTCTGTCCCCGAATGCCTCTCTGTGGCAGCATCAGTGTGTCTGGGCTTCCCCACATAGAGGCCCTGGGCTCCAAAGGCAAATGCAAAAGAGAAGCATCCAGGCAGAAGCCAAATGGCCTTATAACAGACTGGGATGTCACCTAGCATCAATCCTACCATGCAAGCCCACCAGGTTCATAAGAGAACAGAGCTCTAGCCCTGATGGGATCAAAGATTAAATAGGACCAGAAACATTACTCAACATTACCTCACTCATCCTATGCTAGGAACCAAAATTGTACAATGTCATCAAGAAATGCCAACATTGCCAGTGCTAAATTCCTATTTAAGTTGTGGCTGCCTAACTTAGGTTCATAACAAAGTTCTTTCTATTGCTAATTAACAGCAGGTGTTTGAAGGTTCTTAAACAAGCAGAAATGCATTTTCTCTGGTTATTGGCCACTGATCTTCTCTAGAAAAAGAAGGAAAAGAAAACATCGTTATTAACATCCTTTGGGTGTCTGAAAACCAAACCTCCATGATTCTACAGATAGTTTTTTTAACTGTCCCTATTATATTTTAAGCAAGCCTGAGTGGTCTGGGTACTCTTTCATGAAAGAAGAAAGATTATAAGTATAGTGAAATCTGATTTCCCACCCTCTGATCTATTCCCCAGAAGTTTCTGAGGCCAGAGTGTGGCCATTATTAATTACTATGTTTTGTTTGGCAAACTCAGAGCCTGCCTGAACTGTGGGAATGAAAGTTCTTTGGGGATGGTGTGTGGGCATGTTGGCACAGGAACAGATGGGAAACAAGTGGTATCTTGACAACTTAGTGACAAAAGCTCATATGTTATAATGCAAACTGTGACAAACATGACTCCTTGAATTTGAATTAATTAAAGAGCAGAAATGTGGGATGCATGGGGGACTTTATTTATTATGGTTTACATGTGAAAAAAAATCCTTGGGATTTAACTGTCAGCCTGAAAAAGGACCTACACTAAAATGCAGTTGACATAAGAATTAACCTTCAAAGCTATTAAAATTTTGCTGTGGGGCCAGGCATGGTGGCACACGCCTGTCATGCCAGCAATAGGGAGGCAGAGGCAGGTGGAGCTCTGTGAGTTTCAGGCCAGCTGAGGCTGTAGGAAGACCCTGTCTCAAAAAATTTTGCTGTGGTATCAGATCAAGGGAAATCCCATTATAAGTAACATTTTATACTGTCTTTTTGCAAAGAATATGTCACCAAATCTGGATACCACTTTTTTCAAAACAGGGCCTCACTGGCTAGACTATAACTCAGTATGTTGACCAGACTGACCTTGAACTAAAGGTATGCACTGCCACATCTAGCTTTGGTACCATTTTTAAAGTGGAATATTGGAAATTTATAAAGTACTAAGTATGTTGAGAGCTAGAAATTCTCTTTTAACAAGCAAAATGAAAGCCATGATGATTTTTTTTTAGAAAAGAGTGGATTTGAAACAGAGTCTCACTATATAGTCCAAGCTAGCCTCAACCATGCAGCAATCCTCCTGTCTCAGCCTCCCAAGTGCTGGGATTACAAGTGTGCACCACCACGACTGGCAAGATCCAGGATAGTTTTTCTGGCAAGGACAAAGCTAAGAGAAACATGAGACTGATTTTCAGATATCTGGGGGTCTATTATGAAAATGTGGGTCAATTTTGGGTTGGGAGACCTGCAGTAGAGTTAGAGGCAAAGGGCTGAATGTGATTCCCAAGCCTACCATTCATTAATTAGAGGTTTGGGGGGCATTCACCTAATCTTTCTATGACACAGTCCACAAGTTGGTTGCAGTAATGTTTCTGGTCTCTCCAATCTAAGAAGAGCCTATGTTTTCAAAGTGCAAATGCACCTGCATTTCCTTCCTGACGCATACCCCCAAAGTTTTTGCTATACTCCAAGAACGATAGAGTGGATGTCTCTATTAACTACAAGCCAGTAATTAGGAGAGTCCCATCTTGTCTACTACATTCCATAGAATGTGACTTAGCTACTACATTACAGGCTTCTTACTGTGGGGAGTTTTCTCTTCCCTTACATGTAAATTGCCATAAAAAAATAACACTGGGAAGCAGGATGGACAAGCCATTGGTTTCCAGTAATCCCCGGTAGAAACCAAACTGTTATGAGGAATAATATACACGAAATAAAGTGTGCTTCTATGATATGATGCAGTTTCTTTTACAATAGTCAATATTTCACCCATTGTAGAGCATGTGTGTATTATAGAAAAGATTAGGGAACACGAGCTATTCCTCTAGTCCTCAATATATAATTCTGTGGGTGTCTGATGAGAAATAAGCAAACATGAACTGTTCCTTCAGATGTGTGCGGTAATCAAGACATGGCCGTGGAAACAGTGCCTCCAGGTCTTCCTTGTTCCAGGAAAAGAAGTGGAAAAGGTTTTAGGGGAAGAAGTTGAAAAATTGTTTTTGTAAAGAGCCACATAGATGCCCATCTGGCTGGAGAGATGACTCAGGGGTTAAGAGTATTTACTGTTCTTTTAGAGGACCCAAGTTCAGTTCCCAGCACCCACATTTGAAGGCTCACTACCACCTCTAAGTCCAACTCCAGGGGCTCTGTCACCCTCTTCTGGTCTCTGGCCACCCATACACAGGCCAACACACACACACACACACACACACACACACACACACACACACACCACATTAATAAAAATGAATAAATTTTTTTTTTGATGAGCCACTTAGAAAATATTGTAGGGGCTGAAGAGATGATGGCACAGCTGTTAAGAGTATGTATTGTTCATTGCTCTCGCAGAGGACCCAGGTTTGGTTCCCAGTACCTACATCAGGAAGCTCACAATTGCCTATAACTCGGTTCCAAGGAATCTGACACTCTCTTCTTGTCTCCTTGGGCACCTGTTTGCATGTATTGCACATACATAAACTCAGTTAGATATACAAGCACATAGAGTAGAAACAAATATTTTTAAAATTTTTTTAAATTTATTATTTTATGTGTATGAGTGTATTGCCTGCATGTATGTGAGTGCACCCATGTCGTGCAATGCCAAGGAGGTCAGAAGAGGGCATTGGATTCCCCTGGAACTGGAGTTAAGGATGGTTCGTAGTCCCCATGTGGGTGCTGGGAATCGAACCTGGGTCCTCTGCAAGAGCAGTCAGTGCTCTTAACCACTGAGCCATCTCTCCAGCCCCAACAAATTAATATTTTTAAAAGAAAATATTGTGGGCTCTGTGAGCCATCCATCCCAGTTGCAGTTACTTGGCTCTGCCAGAGTGTGTGAAGACACAGATATTAAGAAATAAGCTTGATATGTTTCAATAGAACCTTGCTCATAGAGACTAGTATTTGAATTTCATATGATTTTACCTATCATAACTTTTTTTTTCTTCTGTGAGTTATTTTTAATCTCTTTCAAAAAACTTGAAAAGCATTTTTAATTTATGGGTGTTAAAACACACAGACACAGGCACATTCAGAGAGAGAGAGAGAGAGAGAGAGAGAGAGTGTGTGTGTTAGTGGACAGTATCTGACCCACAAACCATAATTTGGTGACCTTTGTTCTAGACTAAAGCACTACTATCAAGACAGTCAGGGTCAGGGCACAGTAAGCACAGACCTGCCTACAGAGCAGGAGAGGGTGTAAAGATGGAGTAGGCAAATCTGAAAGGTTGGTTCTTATTTCAGAAGACTAGCAGCTAAGAATCTAGACTTGATTTTGAATACCATTTTTAAAACAAGTTCTTGGAGTCTCCCCATCTGTTCTCACACTACATAACTTCTAAGCCCAGCTACTAAACAGGACCACATATTATGTCTGGCCAGTGTTCTTTATTTCATAGCCTTTAAAGTCTCTAGAAGTTGGAGGCTTGAATAGGACAAGAGATGAATCACCGACTGTGTACCCTGCACTGCTCTTGTAGAGGACTGGTCAGCATCCAGGCCCTTAACATGAAGCCTATGTGTGGAAGACGGTTGGCAATAATTTCCTATCATGGGTTTCAGTGACCATGCTAGATGATAACAACTTTATAGATAATAAAGCTATTATAATTCTAAAATTATTTATACCTAGTTCTCTCCAATTATCGGCATCATAATAAATCTACATATAGGTAGGTAGGTAGGTAGGTAGGTAGGTAGGTAGTCTGACTTGCAAGTGTGCCCACACACATACAGACACATACTATAGATGATAGATAGATATATGATAGGCAGATAGATAGATAGATAGATAGATAGATAGATAGATAGATAGATAGATAGATAGATGTAAAATAGATGATAGAAGACAGATAATAGACATAAGATAGACAATAGATGATTGATCAATGATAGATTGATTGATAGATAGATAGATAGATAGATAATGATAGATGGTAGCTGATAGATGATTGATTGATGATAGATAGATGATGATAGATGATAGATAGACAGATGATAGATAGATAGATAGATAGATACATACATACATACATACATACATACATACATAGATGATAGATAGACAGATAG
>NW_008343971.1:2079904-2111987 GCF_000622305.1 Nannospalax galili
TAGATGATGATGATGATAGATAGATAGATAGATAGATAGATAGATAGATAGATAGATAGAGTGATGGTTAAATCTTGGAAGAGGGAACCTCAATTGAGGAGTTTCCTCCCTCAGGCTGATCTGTGGACATGTCTGTGGGGCATTTTCTTGATTTCTGACTGATATAGGAAGGCCTAGACCACTGTGGGCAGTGCCATCCCTGGGCAGGTGGACTTGGGTTGTATAAGAAAGATAGGTGAGCAAGCCATGGGAAGCAAGCCAATAAGCAGTGCTCCTCCATGGTTTCTGCTTCAAGTTTCTACCTTGAGTTTCTGCCTTGGCTTCTCGAGATACTGAGCTGCGGTTGGGATGTGTAAGCCAAGTAAATCCTTTTCTCCCCAACTTTTATTTGGCCAGTGTTTTATCCAAGGAACAGAAAGCAAACTACAATGGATGGATAGATGGATGGATGGATGGATGGATGGATGGATGGATGAATGGCAGATATTCCTTTAAAATAAAAACTCAATTTGAGATCTAAGGCACTGATGCTAATTCTTCAAAGGAAGCACTTTTATATTTTCAGACCCATTCAGGAAGGGTTGGCAGGTGACGGCTCTCTGAGCCATAATGTAGCATTTTCCCCCCTCACTGTTGCCTGGTGAAATGTTATTGTAGGAAAGAAACCTATAACCCTTCTAAGTTGATTTTTCCCTTTGGATTTTTCAGTTGTGGGGCTAGAGAGATGGGTCAGTGATTAGGAGCACTGGTTGTTCTTGCAGAGGCTGCTCTTGCAGAGGACCTGAGTTCGATTCCCAGCACCCACATGGCAGCTAACTCCAGTTCCAGGGGACTCCAATGCTCTCTTCTGACCTCCATGGGCATTGCATGGCACAGGTGCACTTACATCCATGTAGGCAATACACACACATAAAATAAAAATAATAAATAAAATATTTTTTAATTAAAATAATAAAATATTTTGTGTCTAAAATGTAGCTCTCATGGCTGGGAGTGATGGTGTAGGCCTATGATCCCAGCACCTGAGAGCAGAAGGGGGAAGATCAAAACTTCAAGGTCAGGCTGAGAAGATGGTTTAATGGGTAAAAGTGCTTGCTGCACAAGCATGAGGACCCCAAAACCATCATCAAACCTAATGCTCCACACACATCTGTAATCCCAGCACTCCTACTCTGAGATGAGAAGCAGAGAGAATTCCCAGAAGCCTGTGGGCCACCTAACCTGGCATACACTGGGACAAAACAACAAAAGATAGTACCTCAAGGTGGAAGGTGAAGACCAATCCTGAGATTGTCCTCTGACTTCCACACGCAGGCTACTGCAAAAACTAAAGAAAAAAATTTTTTAAAGTAAAGTCATCCCAGCTATCTAGCAAGTTCAAAGCCAGACTAGGTAAAATAGACCCTGCTTCAAAAATAAACTAACAGATCTCTCTGTATACAGTTTGCTATTTTTTATTTTATTGTTTTTGCTTTGGCTTGGTTTGGTTTTGGTTTCTTGGGTTTTGGGGGGCGGTGGTGGTGGTGGTGTTTTGACAGAGTCTTCCTACTCCCAGCCCGCCCAGAAGTCACTGTGTGGGCCAGGCTGGCCTCAATCTCACAGAGATCTGCCTGCCTCTGCCTCCCAAAGGCTGGGATTAAAGACCACTATGCCTGGTGCTATTATCCATTTTCTATTACACACCTTCTGAACACAGTTTAGTGCTGGTCTCTTATGTGGGGCCTGTGGGCTCAGCTGCAGGGAGTCTCTGGGCACTTCAGTCAGTTCTTTCTGGTCTGTCTTGAATCTCCCTCTGTAACTGCCACCATGTGGCTGCTGAGATTCCATCTGCTCTCCAAGATTTGTCCTCCTTTCATTGTCTCGTCTTTTTAGCTCTTTTTCTCTGAGCTCTGGGCACGTTCTTTGGGCGTGTCCCCTTCCTCACCTGCTCCATTTCCTCCCCTCCTCCCATTTCCGAAGTACGCCTTCCAGGGGACTGGCTTCTCAGTTTACTGGTAAGATTTTCCATCTCTCTCCCATTTTTCCTAAACTCCTTTTTTTTTCTTTCTCCTTTTTGTTGAGTGTTCATTCTTATAACATTGTCGTGCTGTTTCAAATTCTCACCAAAGTGAATTAGAAACTCTCTAAAATGCAGTTGCCAGCATACAATGATTGTTCCTACTGAAAGCTTCTTCCCAATGGTAGTGTCTTTTCCTAGATCTGATCCTTCTAGCTGGAGACCTGGGCTTGCCTATGTAATGGTCAACAGAAGTTATGGCCTAAGTCAACATTCCTGACAAAATCCTTTACACTTAGATCAAGAGCAAGGGAATTTTACTCTACTTTGAATTCCCACATCTAAGGCAGAGAGTCACCCAGCCTGAAGGGAAATGGGGGGGAGATGGGGGAAAAGCAAGCAGTGCATTCACCCAATGATGATCCTGAGATGCCTGCTGATACCTGCAGCATCCTCCTCTGCTGGCCACCAATGATCCCCACTGGAGCAGGCCCTCTCAGTCTGTGAACTTGAAGTCAATCTTTCTCTGCTCTGTTCCTTACAGGATTGCACGGATGATCCGCCAGGAAAGAGGCAATGCATTGCTGGTTGGTGTAGGAGGCACAGGAAAGCAGTCCCTCACTAGACTTGCAGCTCATATATGTGGTTACGGGTGTTTCCAGATTGAACTTAACCGGGGATATAACTACGATAGTTTCCATGATGATCTGAGGAAGTTGTACAAAATGGCTGGTGTGGAAGACAAAAATATGGTTTTCCTTTTCACAGATACCCAGGTACATAATGAAACAGTAATATGTATAAGAACAGGAAACACATGAGGTTACAGTCCACCGTTGCTGTTCATGAAAGGTGAAGTACAGAGAACTGTTGCTTCTGCTAGTAGATTCCCTGCCCCTTGTAAAAGATCTTTATGATACTGCTTTCTTTCTACCAAATGTCTCCCTTTAAATTCTAAGTAGTTATGATCAAATTGTGAAGAGAGCTATTCTTTGGGGGAGAGGCAAAGACAGTAGAAGGTAATTGTTCTAGTTTCATTTCTGTTGCTTTAATAAAATAGCCTGAAAGAAAGGGCAGCTTAAGGGAGAAGGGGTTTATTTTATATCACAATTCCAGGTTGCAGGGAAATCAAGACAGCAGGAATTTAAGACTTCTAGTCATACCACATTCACAGGAAGAGCAGAGAGAAATGAATTGCTTACTTGAGCTCAGCTCATCTTTCTACACAAACACAGTTCAGGGAATGGTACCACTCACAGTAGGCTGGGTCTCCTCACATAAATTAACTTACTTAAAATAATCCCCCACACATGTCCACAGGCCAACCCAAACTAGACAATTCCACATTGAGACTCCTCCAGGTGATTCCCAATTCTGTCAAGCTGACAACTAAAGCTAACCAGTATTTAGAAGTACATATAGGAAAAGAATTTCCTCAGTGAAATCAGTGAAGGAGGTACGTTATACTCAAGAAAAGGAAAAATAAGGTCCTCAGTTCGGGACCAAACTAAGTCTAAAATTAAGTAAAATCGCATCTACATCTACACTGCCAGTGTGAGTGATCTTAAATTCTATAGTGTTTTCAACACCAATTATACTGGATTCTTCAACTTCAGGGGAAATAACCTTTCTAGAAATGAACCAAGGTATAAAAAACATACTAGATTTGATATACACATACTTTTAACTTTCAGTTTTTAAAACATAAGCAGGATTAATTAATTACAAATGCAAAATGTGGAAAAAACACTTCAACATCTATGAATGCAATGATTTTATATCTTCTTTAGTTGAAAATTTGGGGATTTTTTGTTTGTTTGTTTCAATGTTTATTTTTACTGAATTTTTGAGCACTTCATACAGAACACCTACAGGGGCTGGCAAAAGGAGTCAGCAGACAAAAATGCTTATAGCATACACCTAGCAACCTCAGTTCGATCCCCAAACCCACATAAAGGTGGAAGGAGAGAGCCAAATCCACAGGCATGCTGCCCTGCCCCACACACACACATCATGCATTCTCAAACATACATAATAAATAAATAAAATTTTAAAGTACTTATTACCAGGGCTAGAGAGATGGCTCAGCAGTTAAGAGCACTGACTGCTCTTGCAGAGGACCCAGGTTCGGTTCTTAGCATCCACATGGCACCTAGAAACCATCTATAACTCCAGTTCCAGGGGATCCCTCCCCCTGGGACCCAAATTTCTTGAAAAGAAAAACAAAAGAAAGACAAGTTGGAAGGACAGAACTGCATCCACAAAGGGTTCTCTGACCTCCACGTGCATGCCATGGTGTGTACACAGACCCACACACATACATAAATAATAAATAAATAAATATTTAAATCTCTAGTCAGGAATAATGGACCAAATATAAGTGGAATCTATGTTTGATTCAAAAATTACAAGCAATCAAAAGTAGTTTACCTCAAACTTTAGCAAGAAAGACAATAAGAAAGCATCAAGGCACGTAGGGCATGAGCAGAAAATGATAAAAATTAGCATTAGTTCTGAAGGAAAATTAACAATCTTATATAACAAAGAACAGAAACAAGATGATAAATTATTTTTAATACTTTCATCAACTATGAAATAAAGAAGTTTATTCCATACTGTGCAAATCACTCATTCAGATCTAAAAGAAAAACCCCAGTCCCTGAGGTCTGCCCCCACAGCTGAGGAGCTATTGGCAGCTGATAGCTCCTGGGGGAGGGGGATCACTCTTCTTTGGGGGTGGCCACTGGTATGCCCATGCTCCAGCGGATGGGCTCACACCCATGCACATACAGGCAACACTAATTGGACCTAGTTGGTAATTTTAAAAGAAGAGGAGAAGGATGGCAAAGGAGGTGGAGGAGGAGGAGGAAGAAGAGGAGGAGGAGGAGGGGGAGGAGGGGAGAAAGACAGTGAAGGGAAATGGATGGAAAAGAGAGAGGAAGGAAGAGAGGGTGAACCAGGAGGAGGAAGGGGACAACCAGGAAAGGAAGAGGAGAACCAGGAGGAGGAGGAATGCTGTCTAAAATACACAAACTCAAAACAGGAGGAGGAGGAGAAGAGGAGATGATGATAAAGTTGGGAGAGAGACATGTTGAGGGACATCTGGGAGAACCGGGAGAAGGAAACCAACCTATTTCATTATATGCATGTATAAAATCCTCAGAGAATGAATTCTTGAAAAGAAAAAAAAAAGAAAGAAATTTTAAGTGTCTATAAACTTTGAACAAATTTTTTTTAATGGAAAGAAATAAATTTGACTAAATCTGCCCCTGCCACAAAGCAAAGACATGCTGCTTAAATTCTCCCAAAGGAAGCATTTATAAACTGCAAATTAGTAAAAACATTAAAAGTTACTAAAGTCATACTAGAACAGAATGGGAACTGGTCAAAATTCCTGCATTTTAATTGCTAATCTCACTCCTGGGAATTTATTCCATGAAACTAATCCAACTGGGAAGCAAGGCTCAAGACCTAAAAATGACCTTACAGTGTAAACAAGACTGCAAGCATCCAAGTCCGTGGAAATGCACAGTGCATTGTCTCATGTGTTACACTTCCATACTGACACTGCTCTACTGGTTTAAAATTTATAATAATTAATCCCAGCACTCGGGAGGCAGAAGCAGGCAAATCTCTGTGAGCTCAAGTCCAGCCTGGTCTATATAAGGAGTTCCAGGCTAGCCAGGGCTACAAAGTAAGACCCTGTCCAACCCCCCCCACCACACACACACACAAAATTTTTATTATAAAATAATAACTGGGTAGGCAAAATATAAAATACTTGTACCTCTGACTTGGACCAGGTAAAATATTGTGCTAATTAGTTTTTTTTTTTGGGGGGGGGGTCTTTTTGAGACAGGTTCTCATAGATAGCCCCAGCTGGCCTGGAACTCACTATATAAACCAGGCTGGCCTTGAAATCACAGAGCTCTGCCTGCCTCCACCTCCCAAGTGCTGGGATTAAAGACATGCGCCACCACACCAGGCTGTGCTAATTAGTTCTAACTGCCAGCTGCCACAACCTAGAATCACTTGAAAAGGGAGTTTTAGTTAAGGAATTACCTAGATCAGCATGGCCTATGTGCATGTCTGTGAGGATGGTCTTGACTGTTCTTTGATGCAGGAGGATCCAGCCCATTGTGAGGTTCAGGAGGCACCATCCTCCAGGTAGGGTGTCCTGAATTGTATAAGAAAAAGAAGAAGCTAGTGGGGCATGAGCAAACAAGCAACAAGCATGCGTTTACTTCTCTGCCCTTGACTGAAGATGTGAGCTCCTGCCCTGAAGGCTGGAGTTGTAAGCCAAATAAACCCTTTTTTCCTTCAGTTGCTTTTACGTCAGGATATTTTATTATAGCAATGACATGAATCTAGAAGAGATATAAATGCTTTTAAAGAGACAAAACAGGAAAGAAAGATGAAGAACATCAATACATTTGCTATGTTAGAACTTTAGAATGCCATCTTAAAGGATACCATCTAAACTTTAAGATTATCTTCTGCTAAAGATGAAATCAGTGCATGTGAATTTTCGAGTAAATATTTGCTTTATAGCTTCCATATGATAACGTTAAAATGATTGAGTTACAATAATCACTCTGCTTTCTTCTACAGATTGTAGTGGAAGAGTTTCTAGAAGATATCAATAATATCCTAAATTCAGGTGAAGTCCCTAACTTATTCGAAAAGGATGAGCTGGAGCAGGTCTTAGCAGCCACCAGACCAAGAGCAAAAGAAGTGGGAATTTCCCAAGGGAACCGAGATGAGGTAGCGCATGCCTGAGTAGTCGTGTGACTTTATAAACAAAAGGTTGCCCTAGCCTTTTACTCAACAGTCCCCACTTCTCCTGTAAGGTGTCCCATGGATTGAATTTTTTTCAATACACTTTTCTTTGTAACTGTATGTATTTTATTTTCTATATTTAAAGTATTGGTTCACTAGACTTCCAGAAATGTCCATATCAGAAACTCGACCACCTCGCTGAGATTACAGTCTTGTCTAACCGATCAGTTCCATTGTTCTTAAGTCTGTGATCATGGACACACCTGCAGTGCCCCCCGGAGGAAGGCTGCAGGTCGAAGTCTAAGAAGGCTCTTCACCTCCTCACCTATGAGCAAAGTTATGCAGGATATGCTTTCTCTCCCTCAGGAACAATGTAGCAGCTACCCACTGCCATTTCTCCACCACAGTGATTTCAGGCACGCACCCCAATCTTCTCCCTTTTTCTCTGCACCTTCTTCCAGTTTTTGGCTACTGTTCATGTAGCCTCAGTGTCCCGTTGTGAGAATTTCCCCTGGGTCAGAGATGATAAGAACAGTCAGTGAGTCTACCTCCGTTAACATAAGCCAGAGGGATGCTTTAGAGAGGTGCAGGGTCATCGGGAGCCAAAAGAAAGAGAAGAGGACTAAACTCCTCGGGACAAATGGATAATGCACACCGTCCTAATTCCATTTCTGTTGTTACAGCAAATATCCTGACCAAAAGCAACTTAGGGGAGAAAGGGTTTATTTGGCTCACAATTCCCCATCACAGTCCATGACAGAGAAGTCAAGGAAGAGACTTGAAGCAGTCACTTCCCAACCAAGTCAAGAGCACAGGGAAGAGAATTCGTCCATGCTGCCTGCTTGCTTCCTCTGCTTAGCTAACTTTCTTCACTCTTACATAATTCAGGGTACAGTCCATAAAATGGTGCCTTCAACAGTGGGCTGGGTCAGTTAACAATAAAGAAATCCCCCAGACATGCCCACAGACTAACCATATGTTAACAATCCAGGACATTCTGTGTTGTGTCAAGATGACAATTAAAACTAACCACCACACACTGTGGAAGTTAACTGTCACTGAAGCTATGGTCTCTACCACACTATTCCTGCTGAACCAAGGCGCTAATAAACAATCAATGTGCCCCTATCAGCTGCTAGCCCCATGCTCTACCAGCTGAAATAAGGGGTTAAATCCAAAACCAATCTCTCCAGGGCCATACCACTTCTATCACACTCTACATCTGCAAAAACAAATGTTTGTACCCTGCCCTTCACTCCTGATTGCTTTCTGCTCCAAAGTAAAACCTGCTATAAATATCTCTCTCCACTTGATGCAAGAGATTTCCTCAAATATACTGAGAAGAAGGACCTAAGTCATATACAGCATGCAAGTTACAGTGGAGGAAGAAAAATGTTTTTTTTTTCTCTCTCTCTTTGAGGTGCAGGGCATTGAACCCAATGTCTCACAGGTGCTAGATAATCCTCTAACACTACCTATATGTCCAGCACACTTTTTATTTTTTCTTTAGAGATAAGGTCTCGCAAAGTTGTCCAGAGAGGCTTTGGACTCACTCTGTAGCCCAAGTTGGTCTTGAACTCGCAATCCTCTTGAGTATCTAAGATTATAGGTTTACATAGCTGCCAGGCCTCGCTCAAACCTTCATTTCTAATATTTCCAAATTACATAAGTGTATTAGTTACTTTTTCATTGCTATGATAAAATACCCGACAAAAGCAGCTTAAAGAAGAAAGCGGTTATCGCAGCTCACAGTTCAGGTGTAGTCCTTTATGGCAGCGAAGTCAAGGTGGCTTGAAGAGACTGAAGCCAACACATCCACAATCGGAAAGCAGAGCACTGAGTACCTACATGCTAGTGCTGAGCTCCTTCACATTATACAGTCCAGGATCCCCTGCCTAGAGAATGGTCATGCCCACAATTATGAGTCCTCTCACATCAGTATAATGAAAATAATCCCCCTTTCCTGACATGCTCAGAGGCTGGTCTTCCAGGTGATTCTGGATTTTGTCAAGTTGAAAACACTAATCATCACAATGTAACAAAATGTGCTAGGATGGATGATCAGCCAGGCAAATGACATATGTACTGTGCTGACTGTGTTTGAGGAGAGCATCCTTGATTGTTTTCGTTTCCTGCTTGTTTTAAATTGAAAACTGTTCTTTTCTCTTCAGGTGTTTCAGTACTTTATCAGCAGAGTCCGTCAGAAGTTGCACATTGTTCTCTGCATGAGCCCAGTTGGCGAGGCCTTCCGGTCCCGATGCCGGATGTTCCCATCCCTGGTCAACTGCTGCACCATTGACTGGTTTGTCCAGGTTGGTGACACCCCAGGACACCCCTTTGAGAAGTTAGATTTGCTTGCCTTAGAGGTTAACCTGCTGTCTGAGCACAGCTCACAATGCTTGAATTAGCTCTAAGGGCTTCCAGGAAGTTACTCAGACACAAACTAATGACCAGGATCACAGAACAAAAAAAAAAAACAGATTTTGTGAAGGAAGAGAGCCTGCTGACACTGACATCATCAGTGGCCTTGACAAGAGCTGTTTCAGTGGAATCACATCCAAAAACAATCTCTCCAGGGCCACACCACTTCTACCACACTCTACATCTGCAAAAACAAATGTTTTTTTGGTAGGCGAGAGACTGAAGAGAGAAGAGGGGTCAGACTCAGAGACGGTGAGTTCAGCCAACAACTTCAAAAAGTTTTGTCCAAAGGAAAACAGAAAGACATGGGTAAGAGTTAGTGCGATATATAAGATCAAGAAAAGAGAAGTGTTTTATTACCTTTACGGGGGCGGGGGGCATGCAAAATGGCATGTTCGTAGAGGTCAGATGACAACTTATGAGTCAGTTCAGTTCTCTCCTTCTACCCTGTGGATCTCAAGTACAGAATCAGGTCAAGGTCATTAGGCTGAGCAACAAGTGCCTTTACTCAATGAGCCATCACACTAGCCCAGAAAGAAATATTTTTGAATGGGGATTTTAAGAGAAAGATACTGATGCAGTGTGTGACACCAAGCCTTGTGGTTCCAGTGTCACTGAATAAGCAGTGAGGTACAAGGCGCGATCATCGACAAGGAGGCTGGCCTGGACTGGGAACACACATCGCTTACCTTGGGTAACAGGAGGAAAAAGGCCAGAGGCACAGGTGCAGAACTGAAGTTGTTTGCTTGTTTTAGTTATATGGGAGGAAAGAAGAACTAGCAGCCTGAGGGACATGTATGAAATATCCATGAGAGTACAGAATTGATGTATTAGAAAAGGCAGAAGCATTTCAAGTTGAGTAGGTGCAGGACACTGTTACTCTGATGGACCTGCCTTGACAACTGTCTAATAGAGTGAAGATAAGAGGCTCTTGTAACATGCATGGAATTCCAGTCATACCTAGTCATCCAGTCAGCCGATATTAATTGAACAACGTATGTGTGCCTAACCATTCTGGAGGCAAACTGGTCAGCAAATACAAATCCAGATCCCACCATCACAGACAGAGCGATTCTTTTCATGAAGCCCCAGAGGTGGGAACAGAAGTTAACTAGGTGAAAGGTCGTCCCAGCACCTACAGCTGTTTACTTGCTTGTTGTAGAAATGACCCACAGGTGTTTTGCGTCTTTATTTACAGTGGCCCAGAGAAGCACTTCTGTCTGTGTCAAAGACGTTTTTCTCAGCTGTGGACACTGGGAGTGACGATATGAGGGAAAAGCTTTCTCTGATGTGCGTGAACGTACATCTCAGCGTCTCCCAGATGGCAGACCGCTACTATGCTGAGCTCCGCAGACGGTATTACACCACACCCACCTCCTACCTGGAGCTCATCAATCTCTACCTGACCATGCTCACTGAGAAAAAGCAGCAGCTAGTCTCAGTAAGCTCAATCTCCTCGGTGAAAACAGTTTGGTTTTGATTTGAACCCAAAACTTTTGGAAGTGAGTAAAAGACCTGTGTACCTGATTAGAAACACTCTGCAAGTGCTCTGTCACTGAGCTACGTGCCTGGCCACCTTTGGAGTCCTCTTCAAACTGACCTGTGCTCTTGACAGCCTGTAATGGGGAGGAAAGTCTCGTTCTGTAGGTACAAGGGCTTCCCCCTTTCCTGAATACTTATATTTTCCTTCTCTTATTTCCATAAATATTGTTAACTCAGTATAAGGACAACACAATGGTATCAAAGTTAAGGAGAGATCTCATCATCTCTGCAGGGTTAACATGGGAGAAAGCTTTCTGTTGAGCGATAGAGATGAGTTTTAGTGTTCTAACATGGACAGCTGGTTCCCACCAAGACCAAGGACTTTAGTATCACACAATCTACATGTACCCCAGGTTCTTCCTTTTACATCACAACTTTGAGCTCATCATGGAAGATCTGTAAGTTTATGTAAAAATAAGCTTTTAAAGTAAACATACTGGTACAGGCCTAAAATCCCAGCACTTGGGCCATGGAAACAGGGGGACCCAGAGTTCAAGGTCATCTTCTGCTTCAAGAGTGAGCTTGAGGCCAGCCTAGGCTACATGAGATCCTCTCTCATAAAAACAAAAAGTAAAATATAAAAATTTCAAGAATTAGAAAATAAGCTTTAAAAACATCTGCTGCTCCTACTTGGATTGTTGTGGAATTTAATAGGACATTGTGTTCATGAAGGGCTTGAACTATGATCTGAATGAGGTAGGCAGGAGATGGCAGCTGCCATCCTCCTCACCATCAAGCTATTGACATGACCTAAAATTCCAACATTTTAAACACACTAAAGATGTAGGGGTCAGATCCAGCAACCGGAGCTCAGTGCCAGAGCCCTGTCTCCCTGGGGTATCAATGCTCTTGACCCACCCTGAGCGAATAAGCTCCCAGAACTGAGGCTTTCAGGGAGTGCTGTCTGAATTTGTCCCTCACACATTCAGTCCCTTCCCTCAGTGAGCAAAATAGTTCAGGGACCTCCCACAGCGTGGCCAGAGAGCTTGGATCCAAGCACATGAACAATGGCAAGGCCTAGAGTTCTATTGCCTGAAGGTTTCCCTACTTGCACTGGGGTCACAACTTGAAGTGTTATGAATCAGTTTGCTAATTCTGTAGGTATAAAACTCTAATATGAATAATGAGTGACAATAATTAATAACTTATTACTCTTGTAATGGAAACCTTTGCTGTCATTTAGGCACGCGATCGAGTGAAGAATGGTCTCACCAAGCTATTAGAAACAAACATATTAGTGGACAAAATGAAATCAGATCTTTCGGCTTTAGAACCTGTGCTAGTACAGAAATCACAAGATATTGAAGCCCTAATGGAAAAACTAGCATTGGACCAAGAAAATGCCGATCAGGTACACTATGATAGCCGAAGGTGTGGGAGAGAAGACTTCATTCAGCCAACCGGTCACTGTGTAAAATTTTAAGAATATCACTTTCCTCATTGCTATGACCAAATACCTGACAAGAAGCAACTCCAGGGAGAAAGGGGTTGTTTGGGCTCATGGCTTAAAAGGATGAGGTCCAGTCAGGAGTGTGAGGTAGTTCGTCACGGTGTCCCCACAGTCAGGAGGCAGAGGCAGGTGAACGCTGGTGCTCAGGCGCTTCCTCCTTTTTCTTCAGTCTAGGACCTCAACCCACAGGTTCAGGGTGGGTCATTCCTGCTCAGCTAAACCTTTCCTTGGGAAGACTCTTAAAGAAACACCCAGAGGTATGTTTCCAGGAAACTCCTGTCAAGTTGGCAATTGAGTTTAATTCACAATAAGTGATCAGATCACTTTATTGTATGCGTCATTAAAATAGGTAGTAAACTTGGTAATGCTAATTTTTTTTAAATTTAATATTTTTTTAAATATTTTATTTACTATTTTTTATTTTATGTTTATGCATGTATTGACTGCATATGCGTAAGTGCACCTGTGTTATGCAATGCCCTCAGAGATCAGAAGAAGGTGTCGGATACCCTGGAACTGGAGTCAGTGCTCTTAATTGATGAGCCTTCCCTCCAGTCCCAAAATTTGGTAATGTCTTAAGTAGTAACCATTATCTCTTTTCCAAATCAGGATGGTACTCTACCACTGAACTGGTACAGCTCAATGAATGGAACCAAAAGAGTTGTGAGAAAAGTACTAACTACAATTAATCAAACATTCTCCTCTCCTAAGAAGGAACTGCCTATCAAGTTTATTTCTATAATGCAATCAACATGGCATGAGATGGACAAAGAGTGAACGTCATATAATCCCCTTTCATCATTGGCCTAACCCAAAGGGCAAATACACTTCATTATTACTGACTTTGTATTTTATAATTATTTATTATTTTTATTTTATGTGTTTTTTATGAGTGTTTTGCCTGCATTTATGTAAGTGCACCCATGTGTGCAATGCCTACAGAGGCCAGGAGAGGGCATCAGAGCCCCTGGAACTAGAGTTACAAATGGTTGTCAGCCACCATGTGGGTGGTGGGAACCGAACTGGGGTCCTCTGCAAGAGCAGCCAGTGTTCTTAACTGCTGATCCCTTTCTCTAGCCGCATCTGGGTTTGTTTTAAAACGAATTCAAACACAAGTCAAATGCCCCTTGTTTTAGATTTTGGATTTTCCACATTTAGAATGTTTGCACATATAAGAGATGTCTTGAACATGGGACTCAAGTCTAAACACAAAATCCATTTGTTTCACATACACTTTGTATACATCATCTGACAGTAACCTGAAACAATTTTTTGAGTGTGCCTGCACTGTGACTGTGGCCTGTCACAGGAGGTCAAGTATGGAATTTCCACTTCTGACTTTGGGCTGATGCTCCAAACATTTCGGGTTTGATTAAAGACGTGCAACCCGTAATGAGACCCTTAAGCAGTTTTGTTTCTATGGTTAGGTCCGTAATGTTGTACAAGAGGATGAAGCAATAGCTAAAGTGAAAGCAGAAGAGACCCAAGCCATAGCTGATGATGCTCAAAGAGATCTCGAAGAAGCACTGCCTGCCCTCGAAGCTGCCAACAAAGCACTGGACTCCTTAGATAAAGCAGATATCTCTGAAATCAGGGTTTTCACAAAGCCTCCTGACTTGGTCATGACTGTAATGGAAGCCATCGCTATCCTCCTAAATGTCAAGTGAGTCACTCAGAATTTCTGGTGGGATTTCCTTAATGCTTCCAGACCTCTGTTTATTCTCTTTGGTGTGATTTGTGATTCAACAAATTGATTCAACAGATATTTAATTCAACATCTATTTTGTGCTAAATGGTGGAAGATGTAAAACTTTTTGTTTTTTTGTATGTAGGGGTCAGGTAGTCTCTGGGGAGGATCAGATGTGAGCAGGTACTTTTAGGAGCTGATGCTCAGCTGGAGAGCAGGACCTAGGGGACAGCTTGAGACCCATGATGCTCTCAGAATGGGATGGATTTCATCACAAAAGAGGTTTAACATTTTCTCTTGACAACATGTAGTTTACAAATTTTCTCCAATACAGTTCTTTTAGTTAAAAAAAATTATAGTATAATGGACAAGTACACATTTCCACACATTGTATGCATAATTAAAAATAAAATAAAACAAACCATTTTAAAATATATTGTTTCTATAATGTCTTACATTTTAAAACTGTGGTTGACCAAAGCTACAAAGTCTAGTCAGAAGATGATTTTTGCAGCATCCTGGCAAGAGAGCTTAAAGGTCAAAGCTATGGCAAAGGAGATAATGCATGGGAGCCTAAGGCATTTTTGAAATAAAAACTATAGTTTTAGGGCTGGAGAGATGGCTCAGTGGCTAACAGTGCCTGAGGCTTCTCCAGGAAACCTAGGTTCACTTCCTAGCTCCTGTGTCAGGTGGTAGTCATATCCACCTGTAGCTCCAGCTCCAGGGGAATTGACGCCCTCTTCTGGCCTCTGTGGGTACTACACATGCACATTCCCACAGACACACATACATATGTATAATTAATAAAAAACAAATCTGTTAAATAATTTATTGAGAATTTCATACATGCATATAAGGTGTTTTGATCCAATCCATGCCCACTCCCTCCCCTCCAATTCCTCCCATATCTCCCCATCACTTTTTTCTAATAATTTCATATAGTCTTTCTTCTTTAATTTTTTTATGGGACTTTTGGCTACTCTAACATTACCCCTTCTGAAGAGGTAACCTAAAATCTTTTAAGGATTAGATAAAAGCTCCCAAATATTTTCAACATTTTTGGCCTTTGGAACGGAGTAGGTTGCTAAGAGGCCCAAGGACATTGTATTAGCCAAGAAACTGGCTACTTTTCTTTGGGATCTTTTCACCCTAACTGCCTAGCTAATTCCTACCTCCTATCCTTCCCACACCATCCTTTGAAGGGGTTACCCAAATTGCCAATAGGGAATCAGGACCCAGACTGCTCTGGCTTCTTGCATGCTGAACAGGGATACAGGGTAAGGCAATTGGAGTACCCCTTCAGTGGGTCTATCTAAAAGACTCCCAAATTGCGTAACTCTTGTCTCATGGAGGAAAAGAAAGTCTGAATAGTGAATAGGAGATGTGAAGGAGAAGTAAAGGCAAGAGTAATTAGCATTACAAGTTCTAGACAGGGAACTAGAAAAAAGTCAGAACAGGACAATTTTCAAATGTTCATATGAGAGTCCATTGGAATTTCTTGACAAGGGCTTCCAAAAGCATCCCTCTATTGGGTTCCTCCTCATTTTTCTTTCATCTGCCAAGGCTGGACTTGAGAGTGATAGATTCAGGATTTGCTTTTAGGTATTTTGATAGCTGTTGGAGTGATTAGACTCAGAACTGACACCCTCTTCTGGCCTCTGTGGGTACTATAAATGCATGTTCCCACAGATACACATATATACGTATAATTAATAAAAAATAAATCTTTTTTCTTAAACACTATTGTTTCTGTAATGACTTGATTTCTAAAACTCTATTATTTTATAATCCATCCTCTGCCAAATCTAGGCTGTGAAAATTGAATCATTTAATTTTCTCTCCCTGTGGATTAAGTGTGCCGTGCTGAGGTTAAACTCCCACCTGCTGGGATAATACTGTAATGTTCTTGTGGAAATCATCTCCTGCGTTCTTACGTTCCTTGATTACAGTGCTGTCAACTTGCCATGTCTTTCAGGCCTGACTGGTCAACAGCAAAGCAATTTCTTGGTGACTCTAACTTTCTACGACGGCTTTTAGAGTATGATAAGGAAAACATAAAACCTCAAATACTGGCAAAGCTTCAAAAGTATATCAACAATCCTGACTTTGTGCCTGAAAAAGTGGAGAAAGTGTCCAAAGCCTGTAAATCCATGTGCATGTGGGTGAGAGCCATGGATCTGTACTCTCAGGTGCTCAAGGAAGTTGAACCAAAAAGACAAAAGCTCAGTGCTGCCCAGGTATGTTATCTGTATTGGGTTCTTCGTGGAGTGGAGGCCATGGCCAACCATCATTCACACTTTCTGTCAGAGGCCACTGTGTTCCTATGAGAGATGGATAGTGGTAGTGCTCTTGAAAATAGCTCATTTTTAATAACAGGCAAAGTTTCTTTTAGAAATTTCCTCTAAAATCATCCCTTTTCTAACATAAGAGAAAAGTGAGTCTTGAATAGATTCATCTACTTAATATATTCATGGGGGGCAGGGTATTTGTATGGTGCCTTTGAAGTGCCTGGTAGTCTCTCGTGTTTAATAGTCTGTGTTTCTCAACTGATGTCGTCTTGGGTGTTAGGACCACTTAACTCGCAATCAGACAGAATCCTTAGTTTCCTCAAGAAGAACAAAGAACGAACCTTTAGTGGAACAGGTTACCAAATGGGCTCTGGTTGTGGAGCAGGAATAAACAAAAGTTTTCTATAAATATCCAGATAGTGAACAGTAGTACTATAGCTCTGAGATGACCTCACAGAACCAACCAACACACAAGCAATACATCCATGAATTAGCGTTTCCCAGCATAACTTTATAATGGGCACTGTAATTCAAATTTCACACAAGTGAAATCTTGTCACAAAGCATTCTTCTTTTGATTTTTTTCTATTACAAAATATGAAAAATGGTCTTAGAGGCTGAAGATGTGACTCGGTGAGAACACTGTGTAGTATACACAAAGCCCTGAGTTAAATCCCAAACACAGTGAAGAAGGAGAAAGTGAAGAAGGGGGGGAGGGGGAAGAGGAAGAGGAGAGGAGCAGGAGGAGGATGAGTGAAGGAGGAAGATGAGGAGGAAGAAGAAAGAAGAAGCAGTCCTAACTCACAAACTCTACCAGAAAAGCAGCAGCAGTTAACAGTTGCTGGGAGAAGGAACAACGTCCTGTGTCCCCTAGTAGGATACCCATGCTCCTGGACATTAGGTCATTACAAATGAAAGACATGAGAAGGAAGACAAGTTAGAAGGAGGAAGAGGATCAATGGGAGAGGGCCGAGAGAGGAAATGGGAGATGAAGGTAGTAAATACACCTTATATCCATGTATGGAAATGTCATAATGAAACTCATTATATAATTAATATATGTGAATAAAAATGCTTATAAATAAGCAACAGGCTATCTGTGACCTGTGGGCATAATTGGTAAGGCATCTAGTATGGAGAACTAGTAAGGAAAACTTAGTCCTCACCATGTAATCTCAATTTATTTCATCATGTAAAATCATAACCTATTATGGTAACTATTACGTGTTTCTCTATTCTTTTTATGATTTATTTTGTTGGGCATTATTCTTGTTTTTATTTTCTTTTGTTTGCTTCTAGTCTTATGTTTTACTTCATATGTGTGTGTGTGTGTGTGTGTGTGTGTGTGTGTGTGTATGTGTTGACACAGGGTCTCATGCAACCCAGGCTGACTTAGAATTTGCTATGTAACCAAGGATAACCTTGAATTTTTGGTCCTCCCGCCTCCATCTCCCAAGTGATAGGATCACAGAAGTACACTGCCATGCCTTTTTTTACACAATGCTGGGACTCAAACCCAGGGTTCCGTTCCACACATATTAGACAGGCACCTTACCAACCTACATTTCTAGCCCAAGTTACATCATCTGAAGTGGTTTTTGAACACATTAAAAAAGAACATAAAATATAAATTGAAATCAATATTATAGATAGAAAATTCAACCTGCTAGAACCTGTTTGCTCACTTTTATTAGGCTGAACTTGATGTTACAATGGCTACCCTGAAAGGAAAGCAAGCATTACTAAAACAAGTGGAAGATCAAATAAAGACCTTACAAGATGAATATGACAAAGGTGTGAATGAGAAAGAAAGTCTGGGTAAGTAACTCATAAAATTTGCTTTGGACAGGAAAGGCCCAGTTTTCAAAAGCAGGAAGCATTCTCAGGCAGTCAGAGCTGACCTTCAGTCTAGCACATATTTCCATTGGCCTTCTTTCATAAACCATCTAGTATTAGATGAAAAGAACTGCAGGTATTGTATATATTCAGCATCCAACATATGAAAAGGCTTGTTGGAGGATTTTACATTATAACTCAAACCAATGCATGACTTTGGTCTTGAAAATAAATACTCTGGACAATAGAGTGTACCTGTCTTCAGCCAGAGTAAGACGATCACAAGAAGTTCTTAGCTTGGAAGAGTCTAACCTACACCTGGCTGTGAAATGTAAATGGATGTCAAATTAGTGTGAGATTTCATAGAGATGAGCTGACATCATTCATCAAATAACACTACCTCTTCTGGAAACCAAAAGCAAGTTTGTCAACTTCTAATAATTTAGGAAAATATTGAATAATGTCACCCAATGTTCTCAAAATTTTCTAGCAAAGAACATGGCCCTTACCAAAGCACGCCTGGTCCGTGCTGGAAAGCTGACGGCTGCGTTAGGAGATGAGCAGGTTCGATGGGAAGAAAGCATAGAGAAATTCCAAGAGGAGATAGCAAACATCATTGGGAACGTATTCATAGCTGCGGCTTGTGTGGCTTATTACGGAGCTTTCACGGCACAGTATCGGCAGTTGGTAAGTAAGCCCACTTTGCATAGAGCAGAAAGAGGTGGATGAAACCAGGGTGCGATGCTGGGGATTTCTTTTCCTCAGTTTAGATGGAGGTTCTCCACCATAGTGGTTCACAGGCAGAAATATGTGCCTATTCTATGGGCTCCATCTCTCCACTAGCCAGTGACAGCCCACGCGGGTAGGCTTCCCTTAACATGTTTCTCCCTTTCCTTCTCCTACTTTGGAAAGATATTCATCACTCAACGCAAGATCCTGCAGAGCAGAAAGGGTATAGTAAGGTCCTTGCCTTCCCATTACTTCTGCCAGCAGGGATGAAGTGTCCTGAAGGGACGGGACAGGTACAGAGAGCTGGCAGGATGGAAAGAGCAAGACATTTGGTGAATCTGTGGTTTCTAGGACTTTAACTGTTTTTAACCTATTTATTTTGTGTGTAAGTGTGTGTCTGTGTATGGGTATGTGCATCCCTGCATACAGATGCTCATGGAGGCCAGAAAAGGCTGTCAAATCCCCCAGAACTGGAGTCACAGGCAGTTGTGAGCTACCTGGTGTGGGGACTGGAAATAGAACCTGGGTCCTCTGTAAGAACAGCAAGTGCTCTTAAGTACTGAGCCATCTCTCTAGCCCCTGGATTCTAGGTCTTTTGTCTTTATATTTAAAAATGTAGTTTCTCATTTATCAGGGCATAAATTTTCTATCTACATGTACTTACCAGAGAATTAAATTACCAGGAAAAATTCCATAGTTATTTTTATGAAATGACTTCCTAAAAATGTTTACCTTCATCCCTGAGTTGTGGAACCTAGTCTGGAAGTCACCTAGACTCAGAGAGAGTTCAGGTGTCCTCTGGTTCAGTCATGTTCTTTTCTGTGGCAATGGTGTTATCCCCCAGTTACTGACTGCTAGTGCTACTCAGTCATTGTGGTCACCCCAGACTTCTCCACATGCTTCCAGACTCTCCAAAGACAAAGTACCCATTTGGAAAATCAGTGACAACCCCATCACTGCCACCACACATGAGAAAACTGAGGTCCATGTGGGAATAACATACTCAGATTTGTAGCTAATGACATACTTCTAGCATCAGATCCCCTGGTTTTTAGGCCACTTTTGTGCTCCGTGTTCTAATGCCAGCACCACTGTGGAGATTGGTAGAGGCAGCTCTACAGCCACTGGCTTCCTACCTCCCTCTGTTAGAAAATGTTAGATAGATCAGGACTGATCAGGACATGAAAATGAAAGATGAGACTGATCCCAGGAACAGATTGTTCTTTCTGAAGAGGAATGAAGGATCACAGTTTTTCCACGGGTTTGAAACTGAAGCACTGAAGCACAGTTGGTCCCAGTTTTTATGGGGCTTAGGAGGAAAGATCAGGTATTTTCCTGCAGTTATCGGGCTTTTTATAGTTTGAGTGTTTGAGACAATAAATGCTGGTGGTATGGTTTGAGGGTTTGGGACAGTGAGTCTGGCACATGTTTTTTCAGACAGTACAGTCGGTGGGTTGGGGGTTGGGGTTTCTCAACTTAGCTGGGGCTTTCCAAGCTGAGACATTTATCCTTCACCCTCCATAATATATTTTGTGTGCCCTCTTTTACTGAGTGTTCCTGAATGTTCTTCCTTATACAGCTTATAGAATGCTGGATTGACAACTGTCAATACCTGGAGATCCCAATCGACCCCTCCTTCAGTCTCATTAACATCCTGGGCAATCCCTATGAGATCTGGCAGTGGAATACAGATGGACTACCCCAAGACTTGATATCGACAGAAAATGGCATTTTGGTCACTCAGGGGAGAAGGTGGCCCTTGATGATTGATCCCCAAGATCAGGTGTGCTAACAGACACTTGTGATAGAGTAAACTTTAACATACTTCTAAGACTATGGTAATTTAAATGTCAAGCATTTAGAAGTCTTCTACTCTGAACCCCTCATCCTATGGATTAAAAAGCTACAAAAATTGTTCCACTTTGTAAAAAAAAAAAAAAAAAAAAAAAAAAAAAGAAAAAACTAATTGAGATAATGGCACTGGCACTCCATAACCAAACAGTTTCAAGTTTCAAGCAATTGTGGATGGAAAATATTGGCCAAACATAAAGCAATCTATTTAAGCACTCTCCAAACTTTATTTTGACTGGTTTGTTTAGGAGATTGGCCATTTGCTTTTCATTTTTGCGGGAGACAGAAATTTATACTCATGAAGCCTTCTTTTCTAAAGAATCTGAGGAATCAGGACGGTCAGGGTATGATAGAATTCAGGGCAAGCCTGTCTGGAATTCGCACAGTTCTGGCTGCCTTCCTGAATACTATGTAAGGGTTAGAAAAGGAAGCCAGAGAAATGAAGTCGGACAGCAGAGGTCCAAGCTGTCCTAGGTGGCTCTTCCTTTGTTGTAAATCTGAACATTATTGGCCTTAAAAGGAATTTTTATTGGGGAGAGGAGGTTTTTCTGGTTGCTTCATTTTTTGTTTTGTTTTGTTTTTATGCCTCCAGTCTAACTTAGATTGAATAATTCTAACTTTATTCTAGAAACTGCCGCTTTGTAGCCGTTAGTCACCTCCTAAGCAAATGCCCTTCTCTGCACTTTCTCACACAGGCGAACCGCTGGATAAGGAACAAGGAAAGCAAAAGTGGTTTAAAGATCATTAAACTGACAGACAGTAATTTCTTACAAATACTTGAATATTCCATCCGACTTGGTTTACCCGTCTTACTGGAAGAGGTTCGATTTTCACTTTCCTCCTCATGTTAGTTCCCAACTGTCAGATATCTGGAACATTATGGGAAGGACACCAGTCAAGTCCATGTTCAAACTGGTCAGGCCAATTGCTACTGGAACAGTGTATTTTCAGATGCAGTACACTGAAGGAATTGAAGGCCACTCTGCTGTTTCGTAGTTAAGAGTCTCTACTTTCCAACACTGCTCATTCTCAGGCCTACTGTGAGCCTTAAAGTTTAGAAACTCAAAGCAGTGATGCCAGCAGGAACCCTGTCTACATGCACTTCACACACCATAAAACATTTCAGTGGGTGTAAACATCACTTTCTACTTGTGCATAAGAATTAGATTGATGAATTATATGAATGAATTTTCTTTTGGAGACACAGTTTCATGTATACATGAGACATGTATATATGCTGGTCCTTTTGCCTCTACCTCCTGATTGCTGGGATTACAGGTATGTACCACCATGACTGGTCTATGCACTGAGCTTTAACCCAAGGCTCATGCTAGGCAAACACTCTACCCACTGAGCTACACTCCCAGTCCCCCAGAGGAGTGGATTGTTGATTCAAGATGCTCCCTTGTGGGATTTATCACTCTTAAGAATGATGTAGCTTATATTGTTCATTCATTCCACAAACATTTGAGAACAAACGGCAAGCAATAAAGATAGGGTTCCTGTCCTCGATAGTGAAATGGGAAGAAAGAGTGCCCCCTAGAGGGTTCTTAGTCTCATTCATAAAAGAATTTAAGAATGGACCCAAACAGAAGCTTTAGAACAATTTTATTAGAATTTTAAAGAAACTCTTCAGGGCAGGGGAGCTGGTAGTCTCACTAGCTGCCTTGAGGAAGAGAATGGAGGCGGGGGAAGGAAAGAAAGCCATGAAGCCATGCAGGTTTAGAGCCTAGATAGAGGTCAGATGCATATGACTGACTGGCAATCATATGGCTGGGAGAAGGAAGTTTTAGAGAAAAAGTAAAGAAATACAAGATGCTAGGGCAGCCCAAAGCATCAAAAGAAAGCATGCTTAGAAAAGGGATATGAAGAAGAAAAGGAGAGAGAGGTATGCTTTTCTGAATTCTAAAGTAGGCCGAGTTACAGAGACCTACAAGTCCATTGCTGGGTCCAGAAGCACCGCACAGAGAGGTGGGATTCCAGGCAGGGAAAGTTCACTGTCTCATTAGCACACTAGGTATTCCACCCATCTATTTAGCATAATTTACGGTGAACCTGCCTTCCTAGGGGTGCTCCTATGACCACATGATTGACCAGTGAAACTGGAAAGATGGGTCATCCAACAGATAGACTAGGGATTTTACAGTCTTAAACTTATAGGGCTATTTGCTACTCTGACAATAGTATGCAATCTAATTGGGAACAAAACCAGTAAACAGAGAATGAGAAAACATAAGGGGCGAAGAACAGGTCTTTGAATAGGAGCATGGCAGGAAGAAGCAGGATGCAAAGATCGGCAGCAAGAGGTGAGGAGCCTGTTCTAGTTTCATTCTCCAACTGTGATAAAACACTCTGACCAAAACTACTCAGGGAGGAAAGAGTTTATTCGGCTTTACATTTCCAGGTCACAATCCATCACTGAGGGAAGTCAGAGCAGAAGTCAAGGAAGGAACCCGGAGTCAGGAGCTGTGGAGGAATGCTGTTTGCTGTCTCACTCACTGGCTCATGCTTAGCTAGCTTCTCATACCACCCAGGACCACCTGCCCAAAAGTATTATGGCCCACAATAAGTTGGGCCTTCCTACATCAATTAGTAATCAAGACAATGCCCCACAGACATACCCACCGGTCACTCTGATCTAGGAAATTCCTCAACCGAGATTCCTTCTACCCAAGTGACTCTGGGAAGCTGGCAATAAAAACTAACCAGCGCAGAGCCTAATTAGACAGGTGGCTAGAGAGGATACGATTTAAGGTGTGACTTCTGTCTGAGCTCAGCCATGGGGAAAAGTCCAGTGAGAGGGGTTTCCCAGGCCAGGGCATGTGCAAAAGTCAAGGACTTTTGGCTACTGACCACATTTTGTTTCCGTAATTTGCCATTCTGTTTTTGTAGAGAATAAACAAACAAAAGCATGGGCTGCGAGCAGTTCAGTCCTATGTAGGCTTTTCTCTGAGGATGCTTAGAAATGACATTGGCCTGGGGTAACTTAGCTGCAACCTCTGAATGGTGACAAGGAATAATAATTAATATGTCAGTATTCCCTCATATTTGTTGATGTTCACTACAGTCAAAATTTGGTTCTTAGTATGCTAACTCATTAACTTTCACTTCAACCTTACAGAATAGTTATTATCAACCCCATTTTCCAGTGGAGTAACTGAGGCATTAAAAGGTGGAACTATCTGAGCAGTCTTGACTGCTTAGGAAATCCACAATGATTACTATACTCCCCACTTTAGCCACAGAAAGCATCAGGTCCCCAATGTAGCCAAGCTTTGGCTGACACAGGGAAGGTGCTGGAATGAACCTAAGGCCTTCCTCAAAGCCTGAAGTCATAGGAGAGAGGAAAGTCTCTAGAAGTCTTTGGCACAATTATGTTATCCCTAAGCTGTGTTCTTAGTTTGGGACATAAGAGGTCCAAGGGGAACTTTCCTCTTTCACAGCAGTGGACAAAATCCCTTCAGTAATGTCACCATGCCCAAGTTCAAAACATCAAACACATTGACTTTGAGGAAAAAATAAAATAAAATAACCACCAAGCAGAATAATGGAGGGCCACAAACTTTTTTAATAAAGGGCCAAATAGTAAAGATTTTAGGTTTTGTAGCCTCACACAGCTTCAATACATATTTTTCTTTATTTTGGTTTGGTTTGGGAAGAGGAGGGTCATCTGTTGATCACTTAAAATGTTTGGGTTTTTTGGGGGCAGGGGGGAACCAATCTTTTTTATTGCATATTGTAAGGGATGTCAAATGATACAATTACATAAAATACAACATAGCAGTTCTTTCAAAATTAAAAATACAACTACTTATGACAAGCCATCTTCTGAGTATTTCTCAGAATTGAAATCAAGATCTTGCACAGACTCTATGTGTTGCAGGAGCTTTGTACATGGAGATAGGACGCTGGGGTTCTTCTTCCAGGAAGCAGTGACTAGCACTGATAGCACTGACTTAATGGATTTGTATCCAGAAAACTGAGCCCCAAGTATAGGAAGATTTTGACTTTTGTACCATTCCAGCCACTTTGTCTCCCTTACATGACATTACACATTCTAATTTGGTATTCTAAGTCTAGAAGGCTGTGACATTAGGACTATAGGAGTGTAACAAGTCTATGCATGCATATATTGACACTGATCAGATCACCCTGGCTTTTCTTTGTTCTCCTATCCTGGCCCCCAAAGGTCTCCTAGAAAATATGTGCATTGCGGAATTGTTCAGAATAGTACATTATGAAAGCAACCATACCCATGGGTTGTATATCTTATAATATATATACATATATATAAATGGAATAGAATATTACTCACTCTTTTTTATGTGTATGTGTATATTGCCTGCATGTAGGTAAGTGCACCCCTGTCATGCAGTGCCCATGGAGGACAGAAGAGGCTGTCAGATCCCCTGGAACTGGAGTTACGGACAGTTGTTAGCTGCCATGTGGGTGCTGGGATTAGAACCCAGGTCCTCTGCAAGAATATTCAGTATTCTTAATTGCTGAGCCTTCTCTTCAGCCATGATATTATTCACTCTTAAGAGGGAAATTCTGCCCTTTGTCACAACATGGATTGACCTAGAAGTCATTGAGAAATAATAAAGTAATCCATCATAGAAGGAGAAGCACACGATGTCCATTGAAGAAGTTATGTAAAATATTCCAACTTATGGAAAGAGGCTGCTTGCCTCATGCACCACGTGGAGGCAGGATCCAGGTGCTCTCAGGTGGTCCCCTGAGTTCTCAGCCCCTATGCCAGAGGGAGGCTGAAACAGGCACTCTCTGGCGGTCTGCTGAGATTTCAGCTGCTACATCATGGAGAAAATGGTTTTGTTTTGTTTTTTAAATCTCAACTTAAGACACATACAAAACGAAGCCACAGGGGTCCAAATTCGGCCTACAGGATGTAGTTGGTTAACCCCTAAGTAGAACAACTATAAGATTTACAAACCTACCTGTCTGGGGACCACTGAAGAGTGGGTCACCTGCATATGTCTGGAGATGGCTAAGGGATAGGTGAACCTACAGTGAGTTCATGCGCCTAACCTTCCTCTCTTACCTTATTTTTCACAGAAAAGAGTAGTGAATAAGAGTGTTCTAAATACTTTGTGTGCTGTTTTTCCTTTAGACAATTGATTTTTTTAAAAATCAGAAAACATACAGTGTTAAGAGGCAATGTAAGGACAATAATAATCATGATCACTTGGGGGTGTGTGAATACTCATTTATAGTAAAGTTTGAATCCCTTCAAGGAATTTTGGCAAGTTGATGACATCTATTTTAACTCCTTTCTTTTTATATGGTTTGTTTCCACTCTTAAGCTCAAAGAAATTTTGGATCCAGCCCTAGAACCCATTCTTTTAAAACAAACTTTTGTCAGTGGTGGGCGACTACTCATCCGCCTTGGAAACTCTGACATTGATTATGACAAAAGTTTCAGGCTCTATATGACAACCAAAATGCCGAATCCCCACTACCTGCCTGAGGTATGAACTGTTAGTCTGGAACTTCCCACCCAACTGAATTATGATGTATACTGAGTCTCTAAAACTTGGTGGGTCCCACCTCCAGGGATCAGTGAGCAATCCTCTTCTATTCTTCCTATTCCCCATCTTCACCACCCGGCTTTTGTGTGACTCAAATCTCCACCCAATCAATCCCCAGAATGATGTCTTGCCTTGTGGCACTGCTCAGATACCCATGTCAAATAAAATAAAATGACCATCTATTTGAAAACACTGGTGACTTGGTGATACTTGAGAATTATTGGCCAGAAGTCCAGGAGGTGTACTGAGAGATGGTGGAAGGTGTCATTTTTCCCTTTTCCTTGCCGTTCATCTATTCAAGTGATGTCAGAATATTACAATGGCATAATAACAATTTCCTATAAAACTTCCTGTTGAAGGGAAATGTGTAAAGTTCTTTTTGCTTGTAATAATAGCTCATTTTTAACAAAGGCATTATATATGTTGTTATAACTAAGTGATCCTAATATCTTGTGAATCCTTTATTCACCTATAAATTCTTCATTATCAAAACTTTTTAAAAATTATTTTATTATTTTTATTTTATGTGTATGACTGTATTGCCTGCATGTATGTAAGTGTATGCATGTTGTATAATGCCCACAGAGATCAGAAGAGGGCATCAGATCCCCTGTTATTGGAGTTACAGATGGTTGTTAGCCACCATGTGGGTGCTGGGAATCAAACCCGGGTCCTCTACAAGAGCAGCCAGTGCTCTAAACCACTGAACCATCTCTCCAACCCTATAATCACAACTTTTAACTATCAGGAGCTAAAGTTCAACACAGATGGAGAGCTTCCCCAACATTATACATCCACTAGAAGGTACAGCTGGAATTCAAACCCAAGCTGTTGATTCTAAAATACTGCTCCTAACCTTTCACCTCTTCTTAAACCATTGTATAGGATCCTGTAACTGTCAGGGCTGAGGAAAAAGATCATCACTCATGCTGCTAGGGAAAATGGTATTCGAATTTTGAAAGCCACATTGTGCTTAGACTATGTGGGTTGGTTGTATGCAATCGAACTTGAGCTACCTCTTCCTATCAGGAAGCTGTGCTCTGATAAGGAAAGCAGCTAGCTCTCCTTGTATGGCCAGTCTGCACCCACCATTCATGTGCTCCATGTTTCTCTTCCAGGTGTGCATCAAAGTCACCATCATCAATTTCACTGTGACTAAATCAGGTTTGGAGGACCAGCTGCTGAGGTAAAAGGGAGTGTGGGGGAGGCAGGTTGATGGTCCAGGATTTCCTAATATGGAGGTTTTCTTAAGACTTAGTTTTAATTTTAATTATGTGCATGCATGTGTTTTGGCAGGGGAGGGGGGAGGTGCATGTGAGTGCAGTTGTCCTTAGAGACCCAAAGAGGGCATCAGATCTCCTGGAACTGAAGTTATAGGTATTTGTGAGCTGCTCAGTGTGGGTGCTGGGAACAGAACTTGGATCTTCTGCAAGAGTAATATGAGCTCTTAACCACTGAGCCATCTCTCCAGTTGGAAATTTTGACAAGGAAAAACTTCCAATGTGTAAAAACACCCTGAATGACTCAAACAGGTGAGAGTAAACAGCCAAGCTCTTGCCCATTGCCACTGCTCAGAGACTTCTCAAGGAGATCCCTGAATCCATACACAGCATGTAGGGCAGCCTGGCAGCCTATCCCCCTCTTCCCTTCTCTAGGATTGCCCATCTTGGTAAATTAATGAAATCTGTGATTCTCTTGTTCTTAGAAATTGTTGTTCTATGTCTGTCCAAAAGCAGCCATTCCAAACATATGTGCTCCTGTCTCATGGGTCTCTACATGTTTTGTGAGTGTACTTACCATGCCTACATTTGTAGACCTCACAAAAATAAATATCCTCCCTTGGCATATGCTACAAAATTAAATCCCAATTCCCAAAAAGGAAATTGTGAGTTGCTAATATTAATCTTCAGATTTAACCCAGAACCCTGGGAATATAGCTCAGTAGAGTGCTTGCCTGGCATGCACGAAGCCCTGGGTTCAGTCTCCAGAACCCTATGAAACTAGACTTGATAGTACAGGCCTGTAGTCCTTCAAGGTCTTCCTTAACTCCATACATAGTTGGAGGCTGGTCTGGGCTACATGAGACACAGGCTGCCGCCCTCCCAAAAAGCTCAAAAAAATTCTTCATTGTGGGCTGGAGACAGATCAGTTTGGTAGCGTGCTTGGTTAGGAGGCAAGAAGCCCTGGGTTTTATCCCTCACACCACATAAACTAGACATGATGACACATCCCTCACATCCCAACACTTAGGAGGTAAAGGCAGGAGGATCAAGAGTTCAAGGCCATCCTCTATAAAGCAAGTTCAAGGTCAGCCTGGGATACATGAGACTCTTTCTCAAAAAAAGAAACCCAAAGAAACAAAACAGAACATTAAAGGAATTAGCCAAGAAATTCAAGATGCAAAATTTTTATTATTTATTATAATAATAATGTCAATGTTGATTAAAACTAATTACATTTATGTTTAATATGTAAACATGTACAACCTAAGGATATATTCTGAGAAATATGAAATTAGGCAATTTTGTTGTTGCGAAAGTCAGAGTGTGATTTTACAAAGAAGAGTGAGTGACATCACTATGTGACATTATCTTACAATTGTTCCATATTCAGTCCATCGTTTACTGAAATGCCATTATACAGTGCATGGCTGTATTTAACCAACACACATAAACACACACACACACACACGTTTTTAACACCACCCCCTCAAGCTGCCAACCACAGCTCTTCAGTCCCTCTGGGATAGGACAAGGCCCTTTTTCAAATTCCATGGAGCCACTAGGCAGCCCACCTCCTCCTGTCTCCCTCTCTTCCCGACACTAACTCACCCTTCTTGGCAATCCTGTTCTGTTCTTAATAAATTTGATTCTTTTTTCTCTAGGCTATTTCCTGAGCTCATTTTTATTTCATTTCTTTTTGAGGCCCTCTCTTCTGAAAATATTCCTTAAACAAATGAAATTGAGCTGCTTCCTTATACTCTGCCTATAATGATTTTAAGGCATCTGAATTCAGCATGTGCATAATAAACAGTGGGTTGACAGCACGTCACTGACTGCTAGTCTTAGAGGAGGCTCTTGATGCAGCAGATTCAGCACAAACCCAGTTCCACTTCTCAAAGTCCTGTAGCCTCAGGAAGTGAAGCTCTCCTGGAGCTAGGAGAACCAGTGTCCACCTCGCAGAAGCATTCAAAGGCTTAAGAGTTAATTCACCTAAAACTTCTAGCAGGGTACTGGCAAAGGTGACACAATAAAGATGAATGTCTGGGAACAGAGGGCTTGAGTTCCCATGCTTAGACGGGGCGGACCCGGGAGCAAGTTGGGGGAATGAGCTTTGTGTAGATGCAGTCAAGAATTGTTTCATGGACGACAAATATTTAGCACAACACACTATGTTGAGGACTAGAAAGGCACTGAAAGGTCTCCAAGAGAGGGATTGTTCCTTGAGACCACAAGATTTATTTAATGCCATAGATAGTCAAATAGACAATAGCCCAGCAGGCACTCTGAAGAGAGTTCAGGCCAGACAGACATCAGAGACAGATGCGTGTGGGGGAAGGGGTCTGGAGAGAGGAAATCAGGGCCCATGTGGCAGAAGTGGGGTCTCTTGTACTTTTCTGAGGATGAGGATAAGGGGAGTTTCACAACATAAGCCTTCAGCGAGGCTCTCTCATTCCCAGGCCAGAGGCAGGGAAGGTAGCAGAAGGTTAGGCCACTAAGGCCCCTTGACATAAACTCTCTTCCCCATGAGAAACTGGAAATTCACTAGCTAAGGACTCACAGACAGTGTCTCAGTAGGGTGCTTGTGGGTAGAGGAAGAGCTGCTGCAGGTACTGTGGCCCTGAACAGCAACTGGATTCTGACATTACACTCTTACAGACTCAAAGATACCGAAGATATCACATCAGGCCTTATAAGTCACAACTAACTAGAGGGCCTTTTTTAAAATGTGGTATCATGGGGACTGGAGAGATGGCTCAGCAGTTAAGAGCACTGACTGCTCTTGCAGAGGACCTGGGTTCGATTCCCAGCACCCACATGGCAGCTACAAACCATCCTTAACTCCAGTTCCAGGGGAATCTGAAGCCCTCTTCTGACCTCCACAGCATTGCATGACACAGGTGCGCTCACATACATGCAAGCAATACACTCATACACATAAAATAAAAATAATATGTTAAAAAAATGTGAAATGTGGTATCAGACTATAAATACTGTTTACAGTATTTTTTATTTTATTTTATGTGTATGAGTGTTACACCTACATGTAGGTAAGTGCACCCGTTTCATGCAATGCCCACGGAGGACAGAAGAAGCTGTCGGATCCCCTAGAATTGGAGTTACAGACAGTTGTTAGCTGCCATGTGGGTGCTAGGAGTCAAACCCAGGTCTTCTGCAAGAACAACCACTGTTCTTAAACACTGAGCCGTCTCTCCAGCCCCTACAGTATGATTTTAACAATTTATCTTTGAGCTTATTTCATGTCTATGCACATATACATATATATATCTAAAGGAAGTGTTTTTATGTTTTAATTTTTATTATATATTATTGGTGTGTGTGTGTGTGTGTGTGTGTGCACTATGGCACACATGCACACCACAACACAAGCGTTGAGACCAGAGCACAACCTGTAAGAGTTTGATTCTCCTCCTCCACCTCCTGGGTCCCAGGGATTGAACTCAGATCAAAAGGCTCAGCAGCAAGCACCTTTACCCACTGAGCCCTCTCATGGGTCCATCAAAAGGAAGGGCATTTAGGGTATCTGGTTACCTCTAAGGTATGGAGATGGAGGTGATAAAATGCCACTTGTACCTTATTCATCTTTTTCATTGTTTTAAAAATAAATTCACTTATTATTAATACAAACAATAAATGTATTTTTCAGACTTCAAAACCAAAGAATTGCTTCAGTGAGGTAGTAAGATGTCATAATCTTCCATGTCAGTATAAAAAAAAAAGAATGTTCCACTTTTGCTTTCAGCTTGGTAGAGATGAACATTAGACTCCCTGTGAAACAAGTAGATGTCATGGGAACTGTGGCAGGGACCAGATCTCTGACACACAAGTGAAAGAATCAGAACTAATATGCAGCTTGGTCCATAAAATGCTTGCTATGCAAGAGGACCTGAGTTCAACTCCTAGAAGTGCATAAAAAAGCCAGATAGGGTGGCACATGCTGGGGAGGTAGGGACAGGTAGCAGCCAGCCTAGCCTAATGGGTGAGCTCCAGGCCAAGGAGACCTGTCTCAAAAATAAAATAGAGATTCAGTTGGTGAAGGTGCTTGCCACCAAGTCTGATATCCTGAGTTCAATCTCCTGAACCCACATGATAGACGTTGTCCTCTGCCCTCTACTGGCATGTACATGCTCATGCACATGCACACAGACACCCACAGACACACACACACAAACACACACACACACATACACACACACACAAACAGATGTAATAACAATAGAAATTTTTCTTAATAAAATAAGGTGGCTAGCATGCCTAAGGAATGACACCACAGGACACTGGAGGTTGGTCTGTGACCTCCACCCACACACATGAACACACACACAAACACACACACACACACACACACACACCAAAAAAACAACCAGAACAGGCCTTCAGGCCTGTGAAGAGCCACCATGCCAACCCAGCAAATCAGGGATATCGCGCTTTCAGATTCAGCTACATAGGACTCCAAATACCCCGCTACAGAGCACACCAATAAGAAGAAACTCAACAGAGGTAGGATCATAGGAGCAAGGGTATTAGTAAGGAAGAAAGGGGGGAAGTGGGGGCACCTTAAGTGGGAAAATCATGATAGAGGGGTGAGACGATACAAGAGAGAAACAATGCCTAGCTAGTCACGAAAACCAGAGGGAACCATATTATTCCTACAATCTACTGACAAATTATACATAACAGATCAAGAAATATATCTCTAGATAAGGTTTATTTGAGA
>NW_008343971.1:2113218-2138917 GCF_000622305.1 Nannospalax galili
AAAAAATAATAATAATAATAATAAAATAAAATAAAAATACAAAAAAAAAAAAAAAGAATAGTCACACACAAGGAAATAAAACCACAACAATGACTTTGGGGCACTGGCACAGGTGTACTACAACTCTTCCAACTTTGATTCTAGTGACGTAGTGCGACTTGAAAAACCTGAGTTAGAAGAACAAAGAATCAAGCTTATTGTGAGGATCAATAGTGATAAAAGCCAGCTGAAATCTATTGAAGATAAAATCCTGAAACTGCTCTTTACATCTGAAGGAAATATTCTGGACAATGAAGAACTCATTGATACACTCCAGGACTCAAAGGCAAGTGAAATACTTTAAAAATTTATAGAACATGTGTTACTTCAAGCCATGATGGTAGAGACCTGTCCCAGCATTCAAGAGACTGAGGCAGATGGATCAAAATTTCAAGGCCAGCCTGGGCTATACATGGGTTACATAAGGAGGCTCTGTCCCAGAACAACAATAAAAAGTGTGTTACTTCAAAAGTCAGAGCTTTGGCCTTCAAGGGTTCCACAGGGGTTTCAAAGCAATACTGGGCCATTTGTACAAAACCAGACACACACACACACACACACACACACACACACACACACACACACACACAGATGTTCCAGGCTTCAGGGCTCCTCATCAA
Organism: Nannospalax galili; assembly: GCF_000622305.1. Classification (NCBI taxonomy): domain Eukaryota; kingdom Metazoa; phylum Chordata; class Mammalia; order Rodentia; family Spalacidae; genus Nannospalax; species Nannospalax galili. The sequence goes on from NW_008343971.1 coordinate 2,113,878, forward strand.
CCAAAGAAGATGACCTCTGCTCTTCTTGTCTCTTCTGCATTTTAAAAATAAAGAACTGAAGAACTCAGGCAATACACAAGTGGAAAGTTATATCACTTCCTCTGGGAAGCCTGCCTGGTCTTCCCAGCTGGAATTCATCTCCTCTTTTTTCTTGCAACTTAGACAGTTCCTTATCCAAACCTCCCTAACAGCCCTGTCACTGCTTACCTGAAGTCACAGTGAGAGAGGCCTGTGTCTTTCCCCTTCGTTAGGTATGTGAGTTCTACGAAATGGAAATCTGTGAATAGGTCATTCTGGTATTCGTTGTCCAAATGATGAACATGGGTGATCACACAACACTTGTCTAACAGAACCCTACTGATAATATGATGAAGTTTTATATTAAATATATGATCTCATAGTAACTTATTTCATAAGTTTAAACCATTGTTTAACAAGTATATACAAGGAGAAAAAGCCTGTAAAGTGAGCCTTTGACTTGACCACACAAAGGGCACATGTTTTGTTCTTTAGTTGGTGTCAAAAATTATTTACTGGCCAGGCATGGTGGTATACACCTTTAAGTCTAGCACTTGGGAGGCAGAGGCAGGAGGGTCTCTGTGAGTTCAAGGCCAGCCTGGTCTACATAGAGAGTTCCAGGCCAGCTGGGGCTACAGGGAGACCCTGTCTCAAAAAGAAAAAAAAAATATTTACTGGTCTAAGGATGTAGCTCAGTGGTAAAGCATTTACCTAGAATGTTCAAGGAACCCCAAGCCATCTTCATGACTTCTTACACTGTCCATTTTCCTTCCCTCTTTCCTAACTCTGTAAGGAACCAGGATCAACTGAGTTGGAAGGTCACTGAATCCCTGAGACTCAGTCACTGTGTCTGGTGCCCCCCTTATCACAGTCACTGATTCATTCCATCCTTATTTCTTTCCTAGACCAGACTGAATATGTTCCCAAATCCCCTCTACTTTTTGGAAGCAGATACCTAAGAACTTTTCGTATGTTTATTCAGATCACAACCGGAGCGATTAAAAGCAGGCTGAAGGAAGCAGAGTCCACAGAGCTGATGATCAATGTGGCCCGGGAGAAGTACCGCCCAGTGGCCACCCAGGGGTCCGTGATGTACTTCGTCATTGCCAGCCTCTCAGAAATCGATCCTATGTATCAGTATTCGCTGAAGTATTTTAAACAGGTGTGTACTTTTTGCTGTGACTTCCTATTGAATTGTTTTAGTCTTTGACAAGCAATGAGTCAAGTCTGGGGTTAAAACACTTCCAGACTTGGGGTGTAGAGACGTGATTGAAGAGCAGCCCCACCCACCAGATTTCCTAAAACGTCCAGCGCCCGGTGTGTGTAGAGGACTGTAGAAGAAGAGAGAGCACGGCTTGGCAAGGCTCCATTTCTCTGTTTCCTCAACTGACTTGCCTAAGAATCTGTTTAGGGGCTGAGATGATGGCACAAAAGTTAAAGCGCTTCCCAGGCAAGCGTGAAGACTGGAACAAGTGCTGGGTGTGCAGGTCACCTGCTTGTAATTCTAGCCTCAGAAGACAGTAACAGGGAACCCAGAGCAAGCTGTTCTAGCAAGACTAGACATATCGGCAAGCTCTGGTTTTGATTCAGAGAGTCTGCCTCAGTAAATAAGATGAAGAGCAGGGCTAGAGAAATGACTCAGCAGTTCAGAGCACTGACTGCTCCTACAGAGGACCTGGGTTCGATTCCCAGCACCCACATGGCAACTAACAATCATCTGTAACTCCAGTTCCAAGGGATCCGACGCCTTCATCTGACCTCCACAGGCATTTGTCTCCCGAGTTCTCTGTGTCTCTTGAGCTATCAGGCAAACCATATAATATATCTTTATGTAGATTTATTATTACCATGGGGGGAGAAAGGGGAGTAACTTACAAAGAAATGAACACCCAGTGCCTAGCTCTGCGCCGCCCAGCTCTGCGCTCAGAGCCCACCATTCCAGCTCGCTCCCACAGCCCGCCCATGGTCACGGCTAGCTTTCGCCCATGCCTCGGTGGCCAGCAGTCTCACCCCAGGTCCCTAAGTGTCAGGCCATTCTGTTCTTGCGCATGCCCAGCCTCTGTGCCCCCTTTGCATTCACGACTCCAGTTCAAGATGGTGCCACAAGTCTCTTCTTCTGCGGCTAACTCTCCACAGTCAATTCTCTGCAGCAGGCCCCGCCTCTTGGAGGAAACAGGCAGCTTGGGACACAGCATTGCACAACACGGGTGCACTTACACACATGCAAGCTATACACTCATACACATAAAATAAAAATAAAATATTTTTTAAAAAGATGGAAAAGCAATTGAAGAGGAAGATGATTCCCAACAATCAATCTCAGGTCTCCTTATGCACACACACACGTGTGCACACCCATACATGTGCCCACACACATGCAAAAACATGTATACACAACATAATATTCACACACATGAAAAATGAAAAAAGGGGGGCAAAATCTCTTCGTACTCTGTGCTGTGTCTTTATAGTCTTCCCTGGTCTTGTTTCCTTTCTCTTGGTGGTGCAGCACCAACCTTAACCAAACTGGCTCCTGTGTCTCCTCCCATCACCACCACCATTACCACCAAGAATGTTTTACACACCAAGCTGCTCCTTCCTCCACTGGCTTTGATTTAGAAAACTCTACTTTGCCCCTTTTCTGATTTACTATCTTACTGTGAGACCTTCCTGCTTTATTTCAGTCTCTCTGTCTGACCTCATATTCAAAGTTGGATCTTACCAGATCTCTCCTAAGTAAGATTTCAGCCCTCATCTTCATAGCCACATTCAGTATCTATCAAAAGCAAATTCCAAGTCACAAAGCTTTGGCAAGCACTGTTGGTTTAGCTGAGGGCTTCCAGGGAAACAGAAAGCTTGCAGTGCTCTTTGGAAAACAGAACTTAACAAATGTTCCCAGTGGGCCTGTTTGCCCCTAGTCACTCCAAGCTGCCAGAAGTCTCTTCCTTATAGCCCACAAGAAATAAATATGAAGAAATACATGTCTACACACACCTCACTGGCCCAATCTTCCACCTCCAGTTCCTCCTGGCATGGTAAAGAGCTAAATAGCATGAGGGGGAATATGCTTAGCATATAAGTATATACATGTACAAAAGCTTGGAATATATTATAGGTAAATACATATTACTGTGTATATTTAAGGTATACAACATGTTCCTGAATTTATGTAGGTAACAAAAAGGTTATAATAGGAATGCAAATTAACATATCCTCTCACATGTTTACCAATATTTTTTGTTTTTATAGCTGTGCTGGATAGTTTTAGTGTCAACTTGACACACCTGGGTTGAAGGAGTCTCAATTGAGGAATTTCCTTCATTGGACTGGCCTATGGCCATGTCTGTGGGGCATCTTCTTGATTATTGAGTGACGTGGGAGGGCCCAGCCCACTGTGGGTGGTGCTACCCCTGGGCAGGTGGGCCTGTGTTGTATAAGAAAGCAGACTGAGCAGGGGCCAGAGGAGCAAGTCAATAAGCAGCGTTCCTTCATGGCCTGTGCTTCAACTTCTATCTCCAGGTCCCTGCCCCAAGTAACTGAGCAGGGGCCAGAGGAGCAAGTCAATAAGCAGCATTCCTTCATGGCCTGTGCTTCAACTTCTATCTCCAGGTCCCTGCCCCAAGTTCCTACCTTGGGCTCCCAGATGAACTGTGACCCAGGAGATGTAAGACAAATAAACCCTTTCCTCCCCAAGTTGGTAGTGTCCAAAGTGTTTTGTCATAGCAATGGAAAGACAAACTAGAATAGCAAAAACAGTTAAAAATCTACTCATTTGGCCAGGCATGGTGACGCACATCTTTAATCCCAGCACTCAGGAGGTAGAGACAGGTGGGTCTCTGAGATCAAAGCCAGGCTGGTCTACATAGCAAGTTCTAGGCCAGCTGGGGCTCCAAGGAGACCCTTCTCAAACAAACAACAAAACAAACAAACAAACAAAAAACCAAATCTAGTCATGTAAACAGGGATCCACTGTGCAATATTCTCTATAGTCTTGAGGTTGACCTTTGATTATTAGACTGATAGGTGGGTCATCCCACATATCTCCTAATCTGTATCCTCCACCCTATCTCCACTTGCCACCCTCTGCTGACTCTCACCACACAGATCATTCTGTTTTCTTTGCAGAACAGTTTAGCTTATTCTCACTTTTCTAATCCTCTGTGTTCATACCGTGACACTATACAGCAAAACCCTCCCATCTATATCACTCACAGTAGAAAACAGTGGCAAACTGTAAATATATCCTTGTAGCACACCAACTAACTCAGTTCATTCACGTGTCCTAGACTCTCTGTTTAGTGTGCCCTCACTGCTGGGCTTAATGCTACTTTCTGCACCAAAGCCTCCACACACCTCTGCAAACTGACCCAGCTGAACATCTGAAATGACTTACATAGCTACACCTCCATTGGCCACTGCAAGGGCTTGGTCATCTCACTACAGGAAAACTGGTTCCAAAAGAGCATTTCTCCAAAGCAAAGAAGCAAAAAAAAATGAAGGCGGGGCTTCAGGGCTTCTGTCCTGACCCTGGGAGGCATGCATCAACTTTCCTGCTATGGCCAAGCAGGTCACTAAGAATAGCCCTAACTTTAGAGGAGTGGGATGCAGACTCCACTTGCTAGACAGGAGAGGTAGCAAACAAATCCAGCAGTTATTTCCTTCAACTGATATGCCTCATGTGGCACATACCCCACATTGCCTCAGGTGGAGAGTGTCTCCCTCCAGCCACAGTTTGACCACCCAGAAGGCAGTACTGAAGCTCACCCATCCCTGTATCCTTCATGGTGCTCAGCACGGTACCCCACTTCATGAGATTTCTGTAGTGAAGAGCCAGTTTCCATCCACCATAGAGTTCAAACAATTCCTATGCAAATGGATATATCTAGACAATAGGCAATTGTTGTGACAAAAAAGTGAGCTTAATTTTCCTCTTCAAGTCTTAATTGGTACTGTTGATATGATCCAGAGGCCTGCAACAATTGGAGCTGCGGGAGAGGCTAGCCCACTTGGAAATCACTTGCCCTGTGGTGAGAATAGCAAATGAAGACTGGAAATAAATGACAGTCATGTTGTTTAAAGGGCCTGGGCTCTTTCCTCAGTGCACTCAAGCAGCTTCTGAAAGCTGTATATACCAGGTCACCCCTCAATTCCTACAGCAGAGATTTGCTCTCTCTGTTCTCAGCTCCCTTCTTTTAGGTGGCAGGTACAAAGCCAAGCAAAATAAGGATTTTTAAATCCCTTAATGCTGTCTAAATGATTCTGTTAACACCTTTCTTAGTCTGAATGTTTGGGAATTCATGCTTTTCAAGGTTTAAAATCTCCTTCAATAAATAAATGTATGGGAGCTGAAGAGATGGCTTAGTGGTAAAGAGTGTTTCCCATTCTTTCAGAGGATCCATGTTCAGTTTCCAGCACTTTTGCCCAGTTTTTCTCTGAATCTTTTGCACTATCAAGCAAACCATATAACATATCTTTATGTGCATTTATTATTGTGGGGGGAAGAAAGGGGAGTAATTTACAAAGGAATAAGTACCCAGTGCCTAGCCCCGCACCTCTGGTGGGCGGCACGACTCAAAGCCCACCATATCAGACCGTGCCACCCCATAGTCACTGCTAGCATTCCCTCACACCTCAGGGGCAAGTGATCTTGCCCCAGGTCCAGAAGTGGTAGACCATTCTGTCCTTGAGCTGCTGAGCGACTGTACATTCCCCACACCATGCACTCTCCCCCCCCCCGCCCCATTTCCAGATAGCTCCCAGCAGCCCCTCAGTAGTCCACCTTCTGTGGCAGGCCCTGCCCTTTGGAGGAACTAGCCAATTGGGAGACACTCCACCCCTTTCCTCCACTCTTACAATCTTCCTGTTCGTCTTCCACTAAGGTCTCTGAGCCTTGGAGGGGGTGACAGATGTAGGGAAATCTCTCTTGTATCATGGCGAGATAATGGCTTCTTGGGCCTCCCCATTAGTCATCTTTAGGCCATGGCCACTGGTCTATCTCAGTGGTGTTTCTTCTACTATAAAGACAAATGGAAGGAAGTAGACACATTTAAACAAACATGAATGTAAATACAAATGCCTAGAAGATATCCCAGTAGGTATACTATACTCATTAAACAGTATACTTGTGATGGCTCTCCACTAGGGCCTGTAGCCTTTCTCAACACAAGGCATTGGCCTGGTCTACAGCACCAGATGTGTGTTCCGCCCCTAGGAGTGGGCCTTATCCAATTAGAAATTTGTCAGTTGTACGTATGTGTGTCAAGCCATTATTGCACTTGCAGGCATTGCTTGGCATGTCCATAGTGTGCAGCATGCAGGGTCCATTGTTGAGTAGAATCATAGGGGACCCTTTCTTCCCCAACCATCTGCATAGCACCTTCTGGCAATATGAACGTCATCCATCCAGTGACATGGAGTTTTTTGGCTTAGTCTTAGTTCCACCTCTTCTTCTCCTGCGCTCACAGCATGCAGTGTCTTCAGCAACGTGGCCTTTTGACCTTTCTAGTGTACAACTGACATTAGTGGCAATAGCCTTGGTGAATTGGAGGACCTCTAGGATCTCTTTCTGGCCAACAGCTCATAGGGGGGCAACCCACACCTGGTACTGTAGATTTTCTTAACAGTTGTATAGTTTGGGAGTCTCTGTCTTCATCTTACCCAACCATAAAACTCCCAAGAATCTTTCAGCTATAGTTGGCCTTTGCTTCTTCAGGTATTTTTCAAATGGGTTTCACACCTGTAAAACACTTGAAGGAAGGTTAACATATATTAAATGAATCATAGACAAGGTCTCACACAGCATGGAAAGGTTTTGTCCATTTGTATTAACTGTTTTCTCCATAGATCCTAGTTAGGTACCATAGCATGGGTACAAGGCATTAATTTGGTTAGCTCTTCACCATTTTTAATTATCCCTTTGGATTCTTTTATTCTTGAAACAGGTGTTGGCTCCAGTTGTCTGACCCTGCACTGAGCTAAGGAGGCAGGGGGTTTCTCCTGTCCCTGCTGCACTTGTTGGTTTCCTGAGTCAGGCAGGCTCTAGGTCTGCCTCCTGACCGTAGCCATATCTGTCACCTTCCCATTGACCACACCAGGTTGCTGGGGGAAAACTTGGTGGGAAAACCTGCTTCCACCCCAGTATAGCCTTTATCAGAAAAAAAAAAACACATCTTATTTAATCCTTGGGGATTCTTAACCACCCCTTGTACAGTTGTTATCCTTCAAATGTCCTTTGTAAACTGTTCTTCTGGTTTTAAAACCTTCCAGAAATGCCTTAATACCAAATTTGGTTTTCTACCAATTTTTTCTTTGGGCTCTACATAAGTCTTACCACATTTGTCTTCAAGTAACCCAAGTAACCCAAGTGGACCGTTTCCTCTGTCTGGTCTTTTTTATATCTCTTATAGGGTGTTCTGTTATTTTACAGACACATTTTACATGCTGGTCAGAATCATTTAGATTTGCCAAAGCCTCTCTCACTTTACAAAGATCCTGTCCCATCAAAGGGCTTAGTAAAACCATTAAAGCCCCATACCATTCTCGAGGTCCCAGTTGAATTAAGCTTTCTTTCATATCTCTGGTGAACACAGTCTTATCTAACCCAGTGAACTGGACATCATATAGTGCTTTTCTCATACCTAGTTCTCACAGTAATGCCTGCTGCTCCTTTATAGTCCTCCAGCCCCTGCTAATCATGTTAGTCTCCCTTGGTGATGACCATGTATCTTTAATGCCTTCAACCAACCATCCCATTAAGGACTGCTCCCCCCTGCACTGGCCTAGGTTGAACAGCCTATATCGCAAGGAAGGATGGGTGGTTATACGACTCAGCTGTGTACTTCTGAAGGACTTAGGCTGATGTCATTTGCTCCCATGTGTGCTCTCTGCTTGCTTTCCTGTAAGTTTTCCCTAGTTTTAATAGTTCTAGCAGGGAAAGCAGGGAATATTTCCTACCTACAGCAATTAGCTTTTTTTTTTCCTTTTTACTATTATCTGTCTTTTCCTCTGAGTCCTTGGACCTTACACAATTCAAAGTGTCCGCCTTTTTTTCTATCTCCAGCTCTGCACCTGGGTCTGCCACGCAGCCTTTTCAGCTTTCCCTGCCTGGGGCACATCTTGTATTATGCAAAGTGCTCTCTCTCTCTCTCTCTCTCTCTCTCTCTCTCTCTCTCTCCCCTCTCAGAGCTCCATTTGGGTCCCTAGCAGGTAAAAGATTTTCTAGCCTTTGGGTAACTTTTATCAAAACTTCAGATACCTGCAACACATCCCCACCCAGAGCAGGTAAAAGATTTTTTAGCCTTTGGGAAACCCTTAACAAATCTTCACATAATCCCTACATTTACAACATAGCTGTGGCCCGTGCTTTTGCGTGGCTGGCCTCCATTTAGTAACCCATTGTAAAAACCACATCTGCGCGTCATCAGTGCTCTTCCAAAACTCATTCTCAGTTTCGTCATATCCTGCTGGGCTACGCCAATTTTGTTGCCCAATTTTTCCCTGAGTCTTTAGCGCTATCAAGCAAACCATATAACATATCTTTACGTGCATTTATTATTGTAGGGGGAAGAGAGGAGTAATTTACAAAGGAATAAGTACCCAGTGCCTAGCCCCACACCTCCAGTGGCACAGCTCAGAGCCCACCATATCAGATCACACCACGCCCATAGTCACCCCTAGCATTCACTCACACCTCAGGGGCCAGCAATCTCACTCACCCCAGGTCCGTAAGTGTTAGGCCATTCTGCCCTTGAACTGCTGCACATGGCTGCACGTTTCCAATGCCACATGCTTCCCCCCAGCTTGTGGCTTCCATTTTCAGATGGCTCCCAGCAGCCCCTCAGTAGTCCACCTTCCGCGGCAGGCCATGCCCCTTGGAGGAGCTAGCCAATTGGGAGACAAGCACCCACAACAGGTGGTTCAGACAGACAGCCACCTGTAACTCCAGCTCTAGGGGGTCTGATGCCCTCTTCTAACATCTTTAGGCACACACACACACACACACACACACACACACACACACACCACAGATGTAAAAAAATGAAGTATAAGAAAAAAGTGTAAAGATACTCTAAAAATATCTCAGGCTGAGAGAAAAGGGGCTACAGGATGAAATGTCAAAGTCTGGGAGTTTTGTGGTTTGTAAGGAAATGAGAAAAAAAATATATTTGTGAGAGCTGGAGCAAGGGCATTTCCCACCAAACCCAGTCATAATTCCATTTCACTGAAATTCTTCAGGGCATTTTGCAATTTGGTATATTTTATTTTGGTACCAAACATATCTTTCCTGGGTTTTAATTTTTGTCTGCAACTTGCCAGTTTGTTAAAGAAAGCTCTGTGCCAGGGACATGGCTCAGTGATAGAGTGCTTAGCTAGCATGTGTGAGACTTAAGGTTCAACCTCTCCAAAAATCTATCCCATCTTCCATTATTGCTAGGCATGGTAGATAGAGCACACTGTAATCCCAGCACTTAGGAGAGACTGAGGCAGAAGAATCTTAAGTTTGAGGTCAGTTTGGGATACCTAGTAAGTTCAATACCCACCTGAACTATATTAATGAGATCCTGTCTCAAAAAGTTTGGGGCCAAGAATATAACTCAGAGCTAGAGCGCTTGCCTACATACACAGGTGCTGGCTTCTTTCCCCAAACCTTGAAGAAAGCAAGATAACTCAGAATGCAGTGCTCCTCTGTGTATCAACATAACCCTACTAGTTGTTCATCAACCAACCAAAACTACCAGGAGCTTTCCCAGTGTTCTACAACCATTATGTTCTTCCTCTCAGCCCTGCTAATCAGAGAGAATGGAGACCTAGCTTTTGACAACACATCCAGGCTGTTTTCCCCTCATATCCCATCCTGTTAGCAATGTGTGTGTCCATCCACCCATAGCATTCAAACAATTCCTGACAGGGAGGTAGGGGGAGACAGGAACAATTTCAGCAGTGTTTCTAGGAAGTAGAGATAGGCTTGCACCTTCCAGGCTGTTTTGATCTGCATAATCCCAGTTACCACCACCACCAAATCTTGATCCCAGAAATTGGGCATCTCTCACCCTTCCCCCCTCAGGCTGTGGATCTGGAAACTCCAGCCACATGCCGTGACCCTGATGGGATTTCCTTTCAGTCTCTACCTCAAGATCCTCTCACCAGCCCTGTAGCTTCCAAGCAGGCCCATGAGTTCAGGCTCTGCTCAGCTTCCCCACTCTGCTTGGGCCTTAAGAACTGTTCCTTTCATCTTGCTTAGAAGTTGTTGGAAATGCACAGGGGCTCCCATGCCTGATCCTTCAGTGCCACCATCCTACTGGCTTCCCAGTACTCTTGTAAATGTGGGTCATCTTTTTTTTTCTTTTTTAAAATTAACTATTTTCATTTTATGTGTATGTGTGTATTGCCTGCATGTAGGTAGGTGCACCATGTTGTGCCATGCCCACGGAAATCAGAAGAGGGCATCAGATCCCCTGAAACTGTAGTTACAGATAGTTGTTAGCAGCCGTGTGGGTGCTGGGAATCGAACCCGGGTCCTTTGCAAGAGCAGTCAGTGCTCTTAACTGCTAAACCATCTCTCCAAGCCCAAATGTGGGGCATTTTTGAGGATGGAGTCTGCTCTCAAAATTTACAGATAAGAAATAGGATGGAAGTCTCCCTAAAATCATTCTCGCAGACCAACAGGATGGCTCAGCAGGTAAAGACCTTGTCATACCTGAATTGTTGGTGTGAACAAAACTGATGCTGCCAGCTGGCAGGCTGGCCTTTGTTCTTCAGGGCTTCCTGTCTCTCACTGGGTGATGTGTTGTGACCATTGTGTAGAGTTCAGTATTGATGCATTTCTGAAAAATGGGTTAGGAGGCCTACAAAAGTCAAACTCACAGACCAACTTGGAGGTCAGTTCTAAGGTTCTCCACAGTATTGCCTCCCACATTGCTTTTTGCTCCTTAAATGTAGGGATGGGGAGGGAGAGGAGGAACAAGTATTTTCTAGATTTACAGGGAATGCATTAAACTGATTGTTCTCTCTTCCACAGTTGTTCAACACAACAATCGAAACTTCTGCAAAGGCAGATAATCTGCAGCTCCGCCTGACCATCCTCCTGCAGCAGACCCTCCTAACTGCTTACACCAATGTTTCCCGGGGGCTTTTTGAACAGCATAAGCTCATCTACAGCTTCATGCTCTGTGTTGAGATCATGCGCCAGCAAGGGCAGCTAACTGAAGCTGAGTGGAATTTCTTTCTCCGAGGTTCTGCAGGATTGGAAAAGGTACCTGTGATACATGGAGATGGTGAACGTTTCCCAGATATCAGCTCCTGTTTAGCTGCTTTCCTTGTCGTTGTGTCCAAATACCTGACAAGAAGCAACTTGAGGAAAAAAGGGATCACTTGGACTAAGTTCAGAGTACAGTCCATCATGGCAGGATGGCATGGTGGCAGGAGCAGGAAGCAGCTTGTCACATTGTGCCAATAGTGAAGAAGCAGAGAGTGGACAGGAAGTAGGCCTGTGCTATAAGATCTCAAGGCCTGCCCCTGGTGACCCACTTCCTCCAGCAAAGCTCTGCCTCCTAAAGCTTCCACAGTCTTCTCAAACATCAATACCTGCTGGAGACCAAATGTTCAAGTGCATGAGCCTATGGGGGGATGTCTCTCATTCAAACCAAAGCACATAGTCACCTACCAATCTTCACAGTGACTGTAGTGGCCAAAGATGATACATTTGGCTGTATGAGCCAACAGAGAGGGAGCTGCCAGGTCAGGAGGCCAGGTATAACTCAACAAGCTGTAGAAATTGGGTAACACTTTGCTTCTTATGAAGTACTGACCTAGGCTGCAGAAAAGGGCTGTCAGGAGTAGCTACTGAGCTAGTAAATGTAAATATATTTTGAAAAATTAACCATCTTGGGTGCCGGAGATCTAGCTTAGTGGTTAAGAGCATTTGCTGCTCTTCCAAAGGGCCCAAGTTCAGTTCCCAGCACCCACATCAAGTGACTCACAACTACCTGTAATGCCAGCTCCAAGGGATCTGACACCCTCTTCTGATCTCCATGGACACCCACACACATGTGGATACACACACACACACACACACACACACACACACACACATAATTAGAAGTAAAATAAATCTTAAGAAAAATTAACAATCTTACAAATGTGAGGAGTTTTCTCACATAGAGGCTCAGAGAAACTAAGCAACTTTCCAGAACACACTAATGATCTTCAAAGCACATTCTCATTCCAACCTAATGCTGTTCTTCCAGAGCAGCATATTTTCAAAAAAAGTTTAAAAGCTATCAAATTCAAAGCTCTACAAATACCCAAAAATCATCTTCAGAAACTTCTCAGAAGTTTTTAAAATTAAATTTATTTTCGTCTTTCATAAGAAAATTAACATTGGATTTTTTTTATGTTTGGGCCAGTGAGATGACTCAGCAGTCAAAGGGGCTTGCAACCAAGACTCACAACCTGAGTTCAATCTCCAAGCCTGCATAGTACAAGGAGAGAACAGAGTTCCAAAAATTTATTTCTGACCTCCACACCTGCACACCCACACGTGATAGAAATAAATAAATGTATTTTTTATTTAAAAAATACATTTGAATAAGACAAGAGAATTAAAGGAGTACTAATTGGAAAAGAAGAGATCAAATTATCCCTTTTTACAGATGATATGATACGATACCTAAGAGATCCCAAAAATTCCACCATAAAACTACTAGAACTGATTAACGCTTTCAGCAAAGTGGCAGGTTACAAAATTAATCTACAAAAATCGGTAGCCTTTCTATATACCAATAACACGAAATCAGAGAAAGAGTGCAGGGACTCACTCCCCTTCACAATAGCCTCAAAAAATAAAATAACTCTGAATAAACCTGACCAAAGACATCTCTACAATGAAAATTTTACATCTTTGAAGAAAGAGATTGAGGAAGACATCAGAAGATGGAAGGACCTCCCATGCTCATAGATTGGAAGAGTTGATATTGTGAAAATGACCATCCTACCAAAAGCAATATATACATTCAGTGCAGTGCCAATCAAAATCCCCATGACATACTTCACAGAATTAGGGAAAAAAAAAAAAAACCCTAAATTCATATGGAAGCGCAAAAGACCCAGGATAGCCAAAACAACCCTGAGCACAAAGAGCAATGCTGGGGGGATTACTATACCAGATCTCAAACTATACTACATAAAAAACAGTGTGATACTAGCACGAAAATAGACACATCTATCAATGGAACATAATTGAAGACCCAAACTTGTGTACACACAATTTCAGCCACCTGATCTTGAATAAGTTGCCAAGAACCTTTGGAGGAAACACAGCATCTTCAACAAATGGTGTTGGCAAAACTGGATCTCCACCTGTAGAAGAATGAAACTAGATCCTTATCTTTCACCTTGCACAAAAGTCAACCCCAAATGGATCAAAGACCTCAATGTGAAATTCGAAACTCTGAAACTGTTAAAACATTGGCAGTAACCTACAAGATATAGGTATAGGAAAGGACTTTCTAAATCAGACACCAGATGCTCAAGACTTAAAGTCAACAATCAACAAGTGGGACCTCATTAAACTCAAAAGCTCTGTACAGCAAAAGAAGCAACCAAGAAAGTGAAGAGAAAACCCACAGAGTGGGGAAAAATCTTCTCCAGTGACACATCTGACAGGGTTAACATCCAGAATATATAAAGAACTCAACAAAGAAGAAAACAAATGACACAATTAAAAGATGGGATAAAAATCTAAACAGAGTTCTCAAAAGAAGAAATAAAGGTGGCTAAGAAACATCCTAAAAAGTGTTCAGCATCGTTAGTAATTAAGGAAATGCAAATTAAAGCCACCTTAAGATTTCACCTTACCCCAGACTGGCCAAGATCAAGAGAACAAATGATACCAAATGCTGGTGAGAATGTGGAAGAAAGGGGAATGCTCATCCACTGCTGGTGGGATTGCAGACTTATATAACCCCTATGGAAAGCAGTGTGGAGAACTTTTAAAAAACTAAAATGAACCTATCATTTGATCCAGTTATACCATTCTTTGGCAATACCCAAGGGACTCATCCTATTGCAGAGACACTTGTACAACCATGTTTGTTGCTGCTCTTTTCACAATAGCTAAGAGATGGAAGCAACCTAAGTGCCCCTCAACTGATGAGTGGTTAATGAAATTTGCAGGTAAATGGATGAATCTAGAAACTGTTATACTAAGTGAAGTAACACAGACTCAGAAAAACAAAAGAAGTGTGTTCTCCCTCATTTGTAGATCCTAGCACTAAATCCTCAAAAGTAAGTATATATCCTGATGTAACTGCAGGAACCAGGAAAATGGAAGGGAACCAGGGAGGGAAAGGGAAAGAAGGAACTCGAGAGAGAAGAATAGGAGGAGACAGATGTCGCTAAAGGAGAAAAAGGGGCAAAACGGAGGCAGTTAAATGGGAGGGGAGAAGAAGAGCTATACAAGGAACTGTGGGAATAAAGGGGAGGAGGGAACTCAAGAGAGGTGGGACCAGACAGCAGAACTTATCAATGGAGAAATGGGGAAAATGGGGACAGTTTAAAAGGGGACAGTGGGGAGGGAAGATAAGACAGGGAGAGAAAGAAGAGAGATAAATAGTGCCTAGTTAGTATGAAAAAACAGAAGGAATCATATTAGCCCAAAAACCTACTGAAAAATTTCACATACAATATCTCTACATGAGTCCATTAGTACAGCTGTAGGCTACATAACAAGAAACAGTGCCAGACTGGAGAAACCTTCCTTTCAGGTGTTAGCCAGGGCACCCAAGAGACTCCCAAAACTGCATAAGCTATTGCCACATTCCTTGATCGCCTCCCAGAACTTGATGATAAGACCCTATTATTGACAGGAAAGACTTTGGACACAGGATTTGGAGCAACAGAGCTGGGACTGACCTGGAAGCCACCTCCCCTGAAGGCTCACTCTCATCACTTTGTAGAACACTGTGCAAGCTGGTAAGTGATAACATCAATCGATGGTCCAACCCCAGCTTCAAGACCTAAAAATCACATCAGTGACCAGCACAGCAAACAACATTGGTGCAGTAGTGGCACTTTTATCTTGGGGGCAATCAACAGCTCCCTAATTTGACTTAAAGCCCACTCAGTGAGAAGAAACTCATGTGTGGTACTGTAAACCTAGCCAAATAAACATAGCTGGAGAGGTCATAGATCTTAGAGAAAACCCCAAGGCTGTCACATCTCTAATGGAATTTCTTACTATGTGCAAAATATGGATCCTTAAATTTATAGACAAGTGTCCCATTCACCACCCATCAAAGAAGCTTCTTTTTTAACAGTCAGAGATTATTAGAGTTACACCACTGGTCACACACAGAGATTCTCTGTGAATTGCCCAAGCCTAAGTGGCACATCTAGGATACAACCTCTATACCTAAGACTCACAGAACATAGAACAAGGGATGAAGAGAACACTAATGCATCTTTCAATTCTCATCAATGAAGCTCCCTCATGCAACAGAGAGCCAGGAACACAAAAGGTCACAAATGACCAAAACGCAAAGAATAAACGTCTACGGAGTGTGGGTCCTTGCACAGGACTCCTATACTGAGGTCCACCCATCCAGGGCTCAGAGACTATTTCGGAAGAGGGGGCAGAAAGATTGTAAGAGCCAGGGAGGAGGTATATGATCATACAGAAATCGTCCTACAGGTTCCTGGGATTCTTCTCATACAAACCTACAGCAACAATGTCAGCATGCACAAGACCCATGCAAACTTAAGCAAACAAAAACCCAGCACAGAAATGTGGAAATGAACAGCAAGCCCCGATCTTAGTTGAAGAGTTATTGGCAGCTGATTACTGCTGGGTGAGGAAGAGGTGACCTTCTTTAATGGAGGGACTCCAGATAGGCTGACCAGACCTCAGTGGATGAACTTGCACTCTGGGATATCTGGGGACACTAACTTTACATGTTAGGCCTTAATACAAATGGTAGAATGTATGAACTCCTAGGGGGGGAGCTGCTATGGAAGGGTGCCAAAGGATATAAAGATGATTTGCTGTATGAAATACACAAAAATTCAATAAAATTTTTTAAAAATATATTTGGAGATGTATTTACATTGTTGTATATTAGTTGTATATTTTAACACTAGTAAAATTTCTATTTTTATCATAAGTGCTACGTGGGTTTTACTACATTCAGTTTCTTGGACTAATATAAATTATTTTCCATGTATGACACATTATCTGTAGAAAACTATACACTGAGCAAAGGGTCTTTAGTAGTTGCTTAGGACAGAAGGGATGAGAGTATAGGGGAGAATATCAAAAATGTTCAGACATACCCTGTTTTATAGTTCTTGGCCCTGCAGACATTGTGTTCTTTTTCAAATTAAAGATTAGTGACAACTTTGCAACCAGAAAGTCTATACACGCAGCTTGTCCAACAGTGTGGACTCACTTCATGACTCTGACACCTACTGATTATTCTTGTAATATTTCTTGCTATTATTATATCGTAATGCTTCTATGATCATTGTTTTGGAGTGCCACACACCACACCCATATGAGACAATGGTCTTAATCAGATCTCTGTGTGTTCTGACCCCTTCACCTGGAAGCTCCCTCTCCATTGGCCCACAGAGCCAAATGCATCACCTTCGGCCACCACAGTCACCCTGGAGCATAGGTGACTATGTGCTATTGTGGTTTGAGTGTGAAACATCTCCCATAGGCTCATGTGTTTGAATACTTGGTCCCCAGCTGGTGGCACTGTTTGGGGGGGTTGTGGAAGCTCTAAGGGGTGGAACTTCGCTGGAGGTTTCCCACGCCCTCTCTCCTTCTCCACTATGGACACAATGTGACCTTCTGCTTCCTACCCCATCGCTCTCTCTCTCTTTACTTGGGCCTCCCTATCCCCTAAGACACAACAGTTGAAATTAAACCAATTTCCAACAAGAGGGAGGCAGGTAGAAGGGGACAAATTAGAATAAAGTAAAATGACATATATTTATGAAATTATAATAATGTATCCTAACTTTAAATTTTTTATTTCTCCTGAATTTTTGTCTATTTCATATGTAAAATCATCTTTATACCCTATCCCCCTTCCCCTTTATACCCTATCCCTCCCACAGCACCCTCCCCCCACTGGAGCTCATGCATTCTGTCACTTGTATTAAGAGCTATTATATAAAGTTAGTAAAGTTAGTGTCCTGAGATGTCCCTCAGTGAAAATTCATCCACCTGGGTTTAGTCAGCCTATCTAGAGTCTCTCCCTTCAAGAAAATCAGCTCTTCTTTGCCCAGGAGTAATGAGCTGCCAATAATTCTTCAACTAAGATTGAGACCTGCTGTTCATTGCCGCAGTTCTGTGTTGGGTTTGTGTCTGCTTAAGTTTGCATGAGTCTTGTACATGCTGACACCATTGCTGTGGGATTGTATGAGAAGGGTCCCAGGCACCTGTAGGACTACTTCCATATGGTCATGGGCCTCCTCCCTGGCACTTACAATCTTTTCAACCCCTGTTCCGAATTGGTCCCTGAGCCCTGGGTGCGCAGACCTCAATATAGGAGTCCTGTCCAAGGACCCACACTCTGCAGACTCTTATTCCCTGCATTTTGGCCATTTGTAGCCTTTTGTGTTCCTGGCCCTCTGATGCCTGAGGGAGCTACATTTGGTGAGACTTGAAAGATGCCTTAGTGTTCTCTTCATCTTTTGTTCTATGTTCCATGACTCTTAGATACAGAGGTTGTATCCTAGATATGCCACTTAGGCTTGGGTAATTAACAGAGAAGCTCTGTGTGTGACCAGTGGTGTAACTCTGTAATAATCTCTGTCTGTTGAAAAAGAAGCTACTTTGATGGGTGGTGACTGGGATACTTGTTTATAAGAATTTGATGCTAGGAGCGACACATGAGGGAGAACATATGTCATTTGTTTTTCAGAGACTGTGTTATTTCACTTAGTGTAACAATTTTTAGATTCATCCATTTACCTGCAAATTTCATTATTTCATCTTCCTTTACTGCTGAATAGAAGTGCACTGTGTAAATGTACCACATTTTCATTATCCACTCATCAGTTGAGGGGCACTTAGGTTGCTTCCATCTCTTAGTTATTGTGAAAAGAGCAGCAACAAAAATGGATATAGAAGTGTCTCTGAAATAAGACGAGTCCTTTGGGTATATGCCAAGGAGTGGTATAACTGGGTCATATGGTAGGTTCCTTTTTAGTGTTAAACGCTTTTTAGGATGTTTCTTAGCCATCTCTATTTCTTCTTTTGAGAACTCTCTGTTTAGATTTTTATCCCATCTTTTAATTGTGTCCTTTGTTTTTTGAGTTCTTTATATATTCTGGATGTTAAACCTCTGTCAGATGTGTCACTCATGAAGATTTTTTCCCACTCTGTGGGTTTTCTCCATGCTTTATTGATTGTTTCTTTTGCTGTACAGAAGCTTTTTAGCTTAATGAGGTCCCACTTGTTGATTGTTGACCTTAATTCCTGAGCAACTGGTGTCTGATTTAGGAAGTCCTTTCCTACACCTGTATCTTGTAGGTTACTGTCAATGTTTTCTTCTAATAATTTGAGTTTCCAGTTTCACATTGAGGTCTTCGCTCCATTTAGAGTTGACTTTTGTGCAAGGTCTGACTTAAAATTGTAATCATGAATAAGTAATTTTTAGTTAAGCCAACTAATATCCCCACTGTGACCTCTAAATAATCAAGTGAAAGTAAGAGCCATGAATTTCTCACCTGGAATCTAAAGCCAGAAACAACTATGCTTACTGAGGAAGGAATGTTGAGATCCAAGACAGGCCCAAAGTCAGGCCTCTTGCACCAAACAGTAAGCAAAGCTGCAAAAGTAAAGGAAAAGCTCTTGAAGGAAATTAAAAGCACCACTCCAATGCACACATAAATGATTTTAAAAATGAAGAAAAGATCAAACGAGCCACAACATCCCCTATCCCAAGCCTAAACCAAAGCAAGGGCCCAGCTCTCTTTGAGTCTGTGAAGGCTGAGAAAGGAGAAGCAGTGAAAAAAAGCTTGACACCAGCAGAGGTTGGTGGTAACGTCTACAGAAAGAAGCCTTCCTTGTCGTTGTGAGGACAAAGTGGAGCAGCAGGTGCTGTTGCAGAAGCTGTAGCAGGCTCTCTAGATGATTCACTAAAAACACTGATGAAGGCAGCATCACTAAACAAAAGATTCCCAATGTCAACAAACAGCCTTCAGTTGAAAGATGTTATCTCAGACCTCCGTACCTAGGAAGGAGAAGCTGATGCTTGGCTTCATAGCACTAAGAGACAGGCTGACTCTTAGGGTCTAATGGCTGATGACTGCAGAGGACCAGAGTTAGGTTCCCAGCACCACTGATGGCAGCTCACATCCCCCTATAACCCCAGCCCAGGGAATCCAGGACCCTCTTCTGGCCACCTCTGGCACCTGCATGCATGAGTACATACACATACAAACACATAAATAAAAACTCTTTTAAACTTTTTTTAAATATTTTATTATTTTTTTATTTTATGTGTCTGAGTGTATTGTCTGCAGGTATGTAAATGCATCCATGTCATGTAATGCTCATGTAGGTCAGAAGAGAGCGTCCGATCTCCTGGACCTAGAGTTGTTAGATGTCATGTGGGTGCTGGGAACAGAATCCAGGTCACCTGCAAGAGCAATCAGTGCTCTTACCTGCTGAGCCATTTCTCCATGCCCAAAATAAATCTTTTAAAAGAAAAAGAAATAGCACATCTATTAACAATGTGATTTACTGAATTATCTCAAGATCTGCTCTTCAGGGGGAAGAAAATCCTTTCAAAATACTACTGTTCATGGACAATGTCAGATCACTCAACAGCACTCATAAAGATGTATGAGGTGAATATTGTTTTCATGCTTGCTAGCACAACATCCATTCTACAGCCCAATGGATGAAGGGGTAATTTGATTTTCAAGTCTCATTATTTAACTTGAAGGATGTTGCTGCCATGGAACATGAATTTTCTGATATAGCCTTTCAAAGCAAATTGAAAACTTTCTGGAAAGGACTCAACATCTAGACACCATTAAGAACATTCGTGATTCAGTTCGAGAGATGGTCAAAGGATTATATGAACATTAGCAGAAGTTTGGAACTAGTTAACTTCAACTAGTCATGGATGGATGACTTTGATGGAATTCAGACTTCAGTACAGGAAGTGTAGATGTGACTATACATATCCAGAGAACTGGAATTAGAAGTGTCTGACGAGTCAGAGAACTAGAATTAGAAGGAATTAGAAGTGTCTGAGGAGTGACTGAATTACTACAATCTCATGACGAAACCAGAGGTACTTCTTATAGAGGCCCAAATAGAGAGTTCTTGAGATAAAGTCTACATCTGCTGAAGATGCTGTGAATGTTGTGGAAACAGGGATTAAAATAGTACAGAAAGGGCTGGAGAGACAGCTCGGTGGGGAAGTGTGTATGCTGCTCCTCTAGAGGACCTGAGTCTGGCTCCCAGCACCCACTCAGTCAGCTTACAACCTCCTGGAACTCCAGCTCCAGGTGAACAAATGCCCTCTTCTGGTTTCCACAGGCACCTCTCTTTGAGGGCATCAAATCTTCTAAAATTGGCTGTGGAATGTTACTATATTAAAATCATTGGGTTGTAGACTTTAAATGGTTGGATTGGATGGTATGTGATTTATATGCAATAAAACAGTTTTAAAACATAGTATCAAAGCCTTATGGAAATTTGAAAGAACTAGTTTTAGCCTATAGTCATAATTACCTTCCTGTCTTTTGAAAAACTATGCATCATATGTTTCATGGAATGTTGCCAGATGGCATAATGGAGATTTCGAGGAATATCTTAAATAATTCCATATGCACTCATCACAACTAACATGGTTTTCTTCTTTAAAAATTTATTTCTTTTTAATTATGTGTATGGGAAGGAATATGTGTACATGAGTGCAGTTGCCTGCAGAGGCCAGAAGACATTGTTGGATCCCCTGGAGCTGGAGTTACAAGAGGTTATGAACTGTTTGGCATGAGGTGTTTGGGTCCTTTACAAGAGCAGCAAGTGGTCTTAACTGCTGAACTGCCTCTCCAACCCCATAAAGTTATGTTTTCCCTTGTGTTGGTGCTGGCAATGCTCCACTATTTAGCTTCCCTCACCTTCCACATTGAGAACATCTTGGACTAGCCATCTGGCTTTGGACTGTAGCTGTAGAGAAAATAAATGCCCTTAGCCATCAGACTATTTCCAAAGTTGGGGCAGACAAGTGTGGGAGTTGCAGAAGAGCCTGGAAGTAGGTATAACAGATTTCATTTTAACCCTTCACCAGATCAACTTTGCTCTCTGAAAATGCCAGCCTAAGAATTTCAGCATCTACTTTCTGTGAGGAAGCACCCTGAAGAACTGGAATTGACTCAATGCTATTTCTTTTGGTTTTGTGTTGTTTTCCTTTCTTTGAGACAAGAGACTCACTAGGTAGCCTAGGCTGGCTTTGAACTCCTGATCGTCCTGTCTCAGCTTCCTAAGCACTGGTATTATAGGTGTGCACACCACACTACCAGTACTACTGGTATTACAGGTGTGTACCTCACCTCCCATTTCTCTATCACCATGTTACTACTTGTGTGTGTGTTTCTGTGTGTCTGTATTTGGTGTATGTGTTTGTACACATGTGGGGGGGTGCACCTCTGCATACATACATAAGTGGGAGCCAGAACAGACTGTAGGGTGCCCAGCGCTAGTGCTCTCTGCCTTATGCCTAGGAGACAGTGTCTCTCACTGGCCTGCAGCTCACCTTTTCTGGCTAGACTGCTGGTCAACACATTCCAGTCATCGTCCTGATTCTGTCTGTCTCTGCCTCCTAGCTCTGCGACTACAGATGTATACAACTACACTCAGATTTTTATGTGGGTGCTGGGGATCTGAACTCAGGTCTTCGTGTTTGACTGCAAGTGTTCCTACCCCCTGAGTCTTTTCTTCGTCCCTAAAAATGGATATTTTTTCCATGCTTGATTTTTTTCTCTTAGACAAGATGAATGTGCACATTTTGGTCATTTCTGTAACCTGCTGTTCATTTTCTTCTTACCATCCTGTAGGAGCGTCCTCCTAAGCCAGAAGCTCCCTGGATGCCTCTTCAAATGTGGTTCGCATGCTGTGACTTAGAAGAATCATTTCCAATTTTTGAGGGAATTACAAAAAATATAGTGCTACATCCTGTTTCTATACGCTTAGGTAAGATGACAAACAGGCGCCTGCCATGAGGGGGAGGGGTAAGCAGGCTCCTGAATCCTGACTTTAATGTCTCCTGTAACCTCTTCTACAATGTCTATCTGTACTTGTCACTGGAAAATTCCTTCATTTTTAAGAAAGTCTAAATTAAGCCCTTTCACAATCTCTTGAGTTGAATGCCACTGAATTTTCAATATTTCATAGCTACTGTCCTGTCGTGTGTGTGTGTGTGTGTGTGTGTGTGTGTGTGTGTGTGTGTGTGGTGCATTTAAGTGGGTACACTCACCCAGGCAAGCAATGGCCTGTGGAGGCCAGAGGTTGACATCAGGATATTTTTCCTCTACTGCTTCTCCATCTTATTTTTGAAAAGGTCTCTCACCAAACCTAAAGCTTGCCATTTCAGCCAGCCAGCCTGCTCAGTGATCCCTCAAGAGCTGCCTGTCTTTGCAGCCCAGGAGCTATAGGCATGCCTGTCCTTTACATAGATTCTGGGAGGCTCAACTCAGGTCCTCCTGCTTGCACAGCAGGCATGTTACCCACTGAGCCATCTCCCCAGCCCCTGCCATACCACTTTTAAGCAGCTGTAGCTTCATTCCATAGATTTTTTTTAAAACATTTTTAATGGAAGGACGATATACATAAGTCAAAAGTACAACTTGATTAACCATCACGCACATATGTACTTATAAACCACCACCCAAACTGAGAACTAGGACATCTCCAAATCCCTCATGCTGCTTCTGGTGCCTCTTCCCTTAGCCAAAGTAACAACAATTCTGAGTTAAAACATTCTACATTATCTTTCCCAAATGCCTTAAGATGTAGCACTTTCAATTCTAACAGTAACTTTTGTAGTTCAAAAGCATTTAGTATTAGGGAACTATATTTTTTATTGTTCAGAATAATTATAAAATGTAACTTATCCTCATGTTTTGCATTAAATCGGTTATGATTATTTTTATTTTTTATTGAATTCTTGTGATTTATATACAATATAATTTGATGGTATTTAGATTCCCTTCCCTGTTCACAACTTCCTTGATTGTCCTCTGCCCAATTTAATGTAGTCTATTATATATAATTAGGCTTATTGATTCTAATTAGTGTCCCCAAATGCCCTTCAGTATGGGTCTGTCCACTGGAGCCTGGTTAACCTAACAAGAGTCCCAATCTTGAAAGAGACTGACTCTGCCCCTCCCAGCAGCCATCAGTTAACACAATTTCCTGAGGTTGGTTTGGGGTTTCTTACCCTCTTCTTCATGTCTATGCTGAATTGTTGTCTGATTTGAGCTTGCGTAGGACTTGTGCATGCGGTCTCCTTTGCTATATGCACATATGAGTAACTGACCAGCTGCCTGGAAAATTCTGCTTCCTTGTGATCCAACACCTTTGATTCTTACAATCTTCCTGCCCCCTCTTCTGCAATGATCCCTGAGCCTTGGGAGGCAGAAGTTTAATATAGGTGTTCTATTCAGGGGTAAACAGTCTGCAGCCTCTTGTTCTCTGTACACTGGCCAGTTGCAGGTTTCTGTATTAATCACCATCTGCTGCATTAGGAATTTCTCTGCTGAGTTGAGACATGCATCAATCTATGGGTATAACAACAAGTCCTTAGAAGTCAGTTTAATACCATACCTATTTAGTAGAAAGATAGTATTAGGTTCTTTCCTACGTTCTGTGGCCTGTCTGGCCTCAGGTTCCTAAGTTTGATATTAATGTCAGGTATGGGCTCCATTCTATGAAGTAGACCTTAAATCCAATTAAAGAGTGTTTGGTTACTCCCATAATATTCATACCACTGTTGCACCAGTGGGCATGTCTTGCAGACCAGCTGTTATTGTAGTTCACAGGACTCACAGCTGGGTTGAGTTAACGTTTATTTAGGTCTTTTGACAACTTGATACATGGTCAGTCTATGTAAATGGTTCTATGTGGTTTGGGCTTTTTTTTTTTTTTTGGATGCAGTATCCTATATGTGATACTTAGCTCAAATTTACTATCTCTGACATTGACTTTGTTGATTGTTTTATAGTTACTCTGTCAGAGTCTAAGGGAAGTATATTGAGGTATACCA
The DNA here is from genome assembly GCF_000622305.1 of Nannospalax galili. NCBI lineage: Eukaryota > Metazoa > Chordata > Mammalia > Rodentia > Spalacidae > Nannospalax > Nannospalax galili. The sequence goes on from NW_008343971.1 coordinate 2,138,183, forward strand.
CCATGATGGAAAATTTCCATTTGTAGCTTTGAAATTTTTCCCACTACAACTTGTAAAATTATGTTATTGTGTACAGACTTGGAATTCTTGTCCCCCCCATAAATTCTTCTTTTTACATAATATTCCTCTTTATTCTGAGTAATACTTTTTCAACATAAAAAATCTCTTTTCTTTTTTAAAAATTTATGTATATGTGAGAGAGAGAGAGAGAGAGAGAGAGAGAGAGAGAGAGAGAGAGAGAGAGAATGTGCACCTGTGTAGTTGCCCAAGGTTGCCAGAAAAGAATGTCTGATCCCTGGGGCTAGAGTTGCTGGTGGCTGTGAGTCACCCAGTATGAGTGCTGGAAACTGAACTCTAGTCTTCTGGAAAAGCAGCAAGCACTCTTAACTATTGTGCCATTTCTCCAGCCCCTAAAAATCTCTTTTCTAATGCTAGTATCCCTATATCGTTTCTCTTGGTAGTTCTCTCTCACACTCTCTCACTGGGTCATCACGGAACCCTAGCTGGTCTGGAACTCACTATGTAGACCAGGCTGTCCTCTATCTCACAGAGATCTACATGTCTCTGTTTCCCAAGTTCTGGGATTAAAGATGTGTACCACAATGCCTGCTGAGTCTCTCTTATCAGGCAGTTTTTAATCCCTTGTATTTATTAGGGACATTAATCTATTTCTGTTTTCTCAACTGGAGAGGATATTTACTCCCTAGAGCAAATTTGGCAATGTCTGGAGAAGTT
>NW_008343971.1:2138928-2142433 GCF_000622305.1 Nannospalax galili
TCCACTAATGTTTTATATATATATCCACTAATTTTTTATATATAGATATCTCCACTAATGTTATATATATATATATATCCACTAATGTTTTAATGTAAAATGAAGCTGTCCTCTTTCGTTTGATACACCCAACCCCATTTATTCCTCCCTCCCTGCCCAGCCCACAAAGGTAAAAGGAGTGACTCTTTGGCATTTCACAGGGTGCTTCAGTGTTCAAATTTGTTGCTTTTTTTTAATTTCCAAGAGCCTTCTTCTACTAGGGGAAGCAAGCTGATTTTAACTCTCTTAGTTTTGTATAGCTCTAGCTGTCCTCTTTCGTTTGATACACCCAACCCCATTTATTCCTCCCTCCCTGCCCAGCCCACAAAGGTAAAAGGAGTGACTCTTTGGCATTTCACAGGGTGCTTCAGTGTTCAAATTTGTTGCTTTTTTTTAATTTCCAAGAGCCTTCTTCTACTAGGGGAAGCAAGCTGATTTTAACTCTCTTAGTTTTGTATAGCTCTTTATCAGCATGCAAAACGAGGCCCCATAATGTGAGAAAACTTATATAAAAACCTTTAAGTAAAGAAAAAAAAAAGCCTCCTTACTATTTGTCGCCCCTGTTCTTAGGTTTCCTTTATTGTGTACCATGGAACTCTCCCGTGTCTTATCCCTAGGCATCGTTTATATGGTTCTTGTTTTGGTACACTTCCCCATAATTTTCCAAAAAGTGCTGTTTTGTGAGTAGACTGAATAGATTTTTGCTTCTTCACATCCAGTGCAGAGTTGTAACTGGAGACAGATTTCCGCCCACAAAGGCTCCAGATGTTAAAACATTTCCCAACATCAACTTAATACAGTGACGGCAACACCTCCCTCCCGCCCCTCCCAGTAGGGTTGGGATTGTACTGTATTCCCTACTGGTTTGCCCTTTCCCCCTGTAAAGGGTAACATTTTCCCTGGGTGCAGAGGCTCCCTCAGTCTCCAAGACTGAAGGACCCGTAATTTTGGGACTGCAGCTTGAGTACATCAGATTAAACACCATAAAAAGCTGTAAGACGCTCTTTTAAGGGAAGAGGAAACTGGTCAGAGAAATGTCTCCAATTATCATCCCCAACTTGATTTTTAAATCCATGAAGGATCTTACAGAACATGTCTCTGAGATCATCTTTTGGGTTAATCCATGATGCAATAGCATCACAAAAAAATATAAAATCTTGGATTATACCACTGGGGTTCACACTGATCATGGTACAAATCCCACAGAATGCTGAATCTTTTTCCTCATTGTCTCATGTTTCTCAGAGAGGTACACCAGGGTCTTATAGACTGCTGTAGCATGGGGGCCACCTCTTGAGGACAAATGTAACCAAGATGACCAATTGTTATTGCTGTGTTCTCTAACAATGTCTTTGGTGTGTTGGGTCTGTTAATGATTTCTACAAGCTAGTGCAATACCACAGGAATATAAAGCTGCATCTCTATACTCATCTGAATTGCGGTCTCTCCTATTGCCCAAGTGACATTGTTGCAGACAAAAATGAACTCTGGGTTTAGGTAGGTGTTGTAATCTTCAGAATCCAACAGGCTACAGAGTTTTGGTAAGAGATCAAGCCAATTCTGCAATTCTCCTTTGGAGGCTATGGTTGTAATTAAAATACCAACTGTGGCTCTGATCAGAGGTGAGGAGTCACCAATATTATTTAAACATTTACTTTAAATAAAGTCTGTTACACCATTTGGAAAGTTCTGAAAATGTGCTTTCACATTATTCTTCAAGATCAAACCACTCAATGATCTTGTGGGTTCATCTTCAGATTTTAATTTTGTAAGAACAAAAATCAAATCGTTGTTAAAATTTGGATATTGATTGAGTTGTTCCAGTTTTGTTGCACAGTCCTCTGGGTGGTGGTGTCTGGGGACTGGCACTCCTTCAGCAGCTTCAGGATTTGCTGAAGCCCTTGCTTGTCAGGTTCCCACTCACACTCCATCTTGGTTTGCTGGTCCCACACCATCCCAGAGGCCTCCGCGCTCGGGCCTTCTGCCGAAGCGGCACTGCTTCTGGTCGGGGGCCTGAAATGCGGTTTCTTTTTGCCATACTAGAGTAATGCTACTGGTTGGTATCTTGTAGGTAGAGACCCTGGATACTGCTATGTATTCTGCAATGCTCAGAACACTCCACAATAAGTAACCATTTGGTCCAGAATGTCAGTATTAGTGAGTTTAAGGAGCTCTTCTGTGTGGACTTGATTTTACTCTCTTCTCTCATAGGCCTTTATTTTTTTTTCCTTCCTTCTTGACTTCAAGTGAATCATCCATACTGTTTTTACCTATCATTTCCCCCTATTAATTTGGAATTCTGTCTCTCTTTTCTCAATAACTAGTCATACTTTTACCATTGATATTTGTTTAACTAAATACCCAGCAAGTATGCTAGGTTGGAGTCTACATGGGCCAGAATTTCTGATATTCTAATGTACTCATCTGATTTTTAAATAAAAAAAAAACATGCTCTTCAATAAGGGCACCAAGTGAAAAATTATGTTTCTACACGATACACCAATTTACAAGATAGCTAGAGTTTGTAGCAGAACCCAAACAAAATATACTCATCAGAGAAACCCAGGAATGGTCAGTTACAGATAGATATAAAACACAGGGGGCTAGAGGGAGGGTCATTCACAGGCAAAGAATGAAGCTTTTCTGTTTCCGTTTATAAGTTATGCTCTACAAGTGAGATTGGGATCTTTGCTGGTGATGTTTAGTAATTAATTTCAGCATCATTGTTACCTTCAAAAAACTCTTATTGTTTAACCTTTTTGTGATTTTCAAGTTGTACAGATTCTTTCAGTTGAGAGTTATTTAAAATATGCAGGGGTTGGGGAGATGGCTCAGTGGTTAAGAGTGCATCCTGTTCTTCCAGAGAACCCAAGTTCGGTTCCTAGGACCCATGTTAGGCAGCTCACAAAGGCCTGCAACTCCAGTTCCAGGGGTTCTGACAGCCTCTTCTGACCTCCACTGGCACTCGTACATGTTGCTGTGAGATAGAATAGAGAACGGGACCCCAAAGGCTGAAATAAGAAGCAGTTCATTATACTGGTACAGTGTCCTGAGAGAGATGTTTCTCTAAAGCAGGGCCCTGAGCAAAGAAAAATTCAGCTTTTTATACTTTTTTTGTTTTCATGTCTCATAGATAACAGTATACACTTTGGTGTTTTTTTTTAAAAAAATATTTAAGAGGATACAAAATAGCTGGAATATGGGCTGGAGGGCTGGTTCAGTGGTTAAGAGCACTGGCTGCTCTTGCTGAGGACCTGGGTTTGGTTTCCAGCACCTACACGGCAACTAACAACCATCTGTAACTCCAGTTCCGGGGGAATCCAATACCCTCTTCTGACCTCTGCGAACATTGTATGACATGAGTGCACTTACATAAATGCAGGCAATGCACTCATATACATAAAATAAAAATAATATGGAGCCAGGCGTGGTGGCGCATGCCTTTAATCCCAGCACTTGGGAGGCA
>NW_008343971.1:2142587-2146840 GCF_000622305.1 Nannospalax galili
TATGTATATATATATAATAGCTGGAATGTTAGAGGGAGCAGGGAGGGAGACCTTGAAGTTTTGAACAGGAAACATGCAGAAATACACATACACATAGATATCATTCATACCTTATGCTGTTAGGTCATGGCATACACTCACACAGACACACACACATCACATAGATAAAAATTTTTAAAGTAGATGACAGGGTAGATGTGAATCTGGGAAGAGATAGAGGAAGGAGAGGATGGTGAATATGATCAAAACACATTGTATGCATGTTCGAAATTATCAAAGAACTAATAAAATATTATATTAAAAATAAAATTAAAATTAAATCTTAAAAATATGCATTATTTAAATATGTCAAAGCACTAGAAATATATAGTAAATGAGACCCTTGGGGGAAGTTTTTTTGCCATTTTTCTGTTTTTTTTAGTTTGTCTGGGTTTGGGTTTGGATTAGATTTGATCTGCAATGAGAGACTCTCCTCCCTGGTCCTCATGGGAACATAGCCACCTTCAGCTGCCTAGCCCTGACTGTACACAGCACCCTGTGCTGGCCCCATGTGATCATCTCTACTCTGCACAGAAATTAGAAGTTTTGCAAAGGTGAACACTACTCCACAGCCACAACCATGTCACTAAATTTTGGTGTGTATTCAGCTCTGTTATTATTAGGACCCCAACAGTCCAGCTACAGAAAGGAGCTTTCTGGACAGTGAGCTCTGACCTCCATAAGTGTAGCAGCTCTGATCTCAGCAGACCGCTAGAGAGTGCCAGCTTTTGGCCTACCTGGGATTTGGTGAGGCCCCTTCCAAGGCCCCAGGATGGATCTGGCTTTGGTAGGCTAAGGCTGAGATCCTAGCAGACAGACTGAGAGGGAAGGTTCAGACCTCAATCAGTGTAGCAGCTCAGATCTCAGCAGACCGCCAGAGAGTGCAAAGTTCTGGCCTCCCTCTGGCTCCCTCTGGCATAGGGGCTGAGAACTCAGCCTGAGAGCTCCCAGATACTGCCCGGATCCTGCTTCCACATGGTGAAGGAAGCCTGAGTGTACCTGACTGGAACCTGAATTGGGCTTCTGTGGGTACCTCCTGAATAAGTGATCTGAAGCCATCAGTTCCCTCCAAAATAAACCTGAGAGAACCTGAACCCTGCACCAACCAGCTTTACACAACCAGTAAAGAAAGGCTCTGGGCACCCCAATAATACAAACAGCAGCATACTTCAAAATAATTCTCATATCAAAATCATAAACAACAAAAGAAATTCACATGCCAATATCACAACGAAAGAATAAAATGGAAAGCCAAAACACTACATCCCCACGAAGCTCCACCAATCTTATAGAAGAGTTCTACAAGGAGAACCCCCTAGAGATAACCCAGGACACTGAATTTAAAAGAAAAATCATAAACATGATCAAGGAATTCAACAAATTTAAAGAACACATGAACAAACAAATCAAGGAGCTAAAAGAAGATAGGGATAAACTTCTGAATGAATTCACAAAAGAGATAGAAAACTCAGGCAGAAATGAAGAAGGAAGTGCAAAACTCAGTAAGCCAACTGAAAACAACAGGGGAAAACCTCACCACTAGAATGAATGAAATGGAAAACAGAATGTCAACACTGGAGGAAAAAGTTGAAGAGTTGGACCACTTAAGCAAAGATGATGGAAAATTTTTTGAAAAACACAGGAATGGAATATGCAAGAGATGTGGGACACCATGAAAACACCAAATCTATGGATCATAGGAATAGAGGAAGGAGAAGAATTTCAGGTTAATGGTATTGACCAGATCTTAAACAGGATTGTAGAAGAGAATTTCCTGAAATTAAAGAAAGACATCCCCATACAAATACAGGAAGCACATAGAACACCAAATAGGATGAGAAAAGAAACTCCCCATGACATGGTAAAAACACTAAATGTACAAAGACAGAATACTGAAAGCAGCAAAAGAAAAGCAAGTCACATACAAAGGAAAGCCCATCAGAATTACAACTGACTGATCAATGCAAACTATGAAAGCCAGAAGAGCCTGGACCAAGGTATTTCCATTTCTACATGACAATAGATGCAAGCCCAGAATAATTTACTCAGCAAAAATGTCTATTATAGTTGAGGAGGAAAGAAAACTCTTCCATGACATGAAAATCCTGAAAGAATACATGTCCCACAAAACCAGCCCTTCAAAGAATACATGAAGCAATACAGAAAGCAGAGAGAGAAACAACTATACCCCCAGGGACAATGAAAGAAAATAAATAAAGGTATAATCTAGGAAAAACAAAATTAGACAGACAACACAAACAGCAATCAAAATGATGGCAACCAATACACATCTTTCAATAATAACCTTAAATATCAACAGACTGAACTCCCCAGTCAAAAGACACAGGCTAAGTGAATGGATTAAGAAACAAAATCAGTCTCTTTGCTGTCTGCAAGAAACTATCTCACTTTCAAGGACAGGCACTATCTTAAGGTGAAAGGATGGAAAAAAATATAACAAGCGAATGGTACTAAGAAAAAAGCAGGCGTTGCCAATCTAATATCTGACGAAATAGACTTTAAACTAAAACTAATCAGAAGAGATAAAAAAGGAACACTTCATTAAATATTCCACCCAAGCACCAAAGAATACATTTTCTATTCAGCATCCCATGGAACTTTTTCAAAAATAGACCACATACTGGGCCACAAAACAAACCTTAACAAGTACAAAAAAATTGAAATAATCCCATGCATTCTAGCAGACCACAATGCAATAAAGCTCAGAATCAACAATGGATGAAGCCCTAATCACTACACTAACTCATGGAGATTAAACAACATACTCCTAAACAATGACTGGGTCAAAGGAGAAATTAAGAAAGAAATAAAAGAATTCCTGGAATTCAATGAAAAGGACAACAAAACACAACACAACCTCTGGGACACTTTAAAAACAGTCCTAAGAGGAAAGTTTATAGTTCTAAGTGCCTACATTAAAAAAAAAGAGAGAACACAAATAAATGAATTAACATTGCAACTCAAGACACTTGAAAAGAGAAATGACCTAACACTGCAACCCAAGGCACTGGAAAGGCAAGAACAAATGAAACCCAAACCCAGCAGAAGAGAAGAAATAACAAAAATCAGAGCAAAAAATAATGAAATAGAAACAAAGAAAACAATATAAAGAATCAATGAAACTAAGAGCTGGTTCTTTGGAAGGCTAAACAAGATAGACAGACCCTTAGCCCAGTTAACCAAAAGAAAGACAGAGCAAATCCAAATCAACAAAATCAGAGATGAAAGGGGAAACATCACAACAAACACCCAAAAGATCCAGACTGTTATGAGGGAATATTTTAAAAACCTACATGCTACTAAATTTGAAAATCTAAAAGAAATGGATGGATATCTAAAACCATGGGAACCACCAAAGTTAAACCAAGAAGAGATCAACAGTTTAAACAGACCCATAACATATAAGGAGATTGAAACAGTAATACAAAGCCTCCCAACTAAAAAAGTCCCAGGCCCAGATAGATTTACAGAAGAATTCTACCAAACATTTAAAGAAGCTCTCCAAACAATACTACTTAAATTTATTCAAAATGATAGAAACAAGGGAAGAACTCCCAAATTCCTTCTATGATGCCAGCATCACTCTAATACCCAAACCAGGTAAAGACACAACCAAAAAAGAAAACTATAGACCTATATCCTTAATGAACATAGATGCAAAAATTCTCAACAAAATACTTGCAAACTGCATACAAACACACATCAAAAAGCTCATTCACCATGATCAAGTGGCTTTATCCCAGAGATGCAGTGATGGTTCAATATATGCAAGTCAATTAATGTCATTAATCATATAAATGGACTCAAAGACAAAAACCACATTGTCATCTCAGTAGATGAGGAAAAGGCTTTTGACAAAATTGAGCGTGCATTTAAGTTCAAAGTCCTAGAGGGAATTGGACTGGAGGGAACATACCTCAACATAATTAAAGCCATATACAACAAACCCACAGCCAACATCATTCTAAATGGAGAAAAACTGGAAGCATTCCCATTAAAATCAGGAATCAGACAAGAATGTTCACTATCTCCACTCCTTTTCAACACAGCACTTGAAACTCTTGCTAGAGCAATAACACAGGAGAAGGAAATTGGAAAAGAAGAGGTCAAACTGTCAGTTTTTGCAAATGATATGATACTATACCTAAGAGATCCCAAAAGTTCCACCAGAAAACTCCTAGAACTGATCAACA
>NW_008343971.1:2146869-2148924 GCF_000622305.1 Nannospalax galili
CCAGGAAAGAGTCTGGTGGCCCATGCAGTCCAGGGAAGCAGAGGGAGGTGAGGGTGGGACCAGGCCTAGAGGGCTCCTGGGGACCTGAGAAGGAACTGGGTTGGTCTGGATGCAAAGGATCAGGAAGCAGTGGTGGTTCACCCCATGTCTGGGGTGCCAAGACAAGGAACAGGACAGAACCCAGGCTAGGAGGAGTGGCAGGCGGTGGAGATGGGAGGGTGAATGAGGCTGGGGGAGTCAAGGCATGGAGGGCACGATTGGCTTACCCCAGAGAGAGGCCTGCGCAGAAAATTTTTAAATCATTAAAGAAAGAGATTGAGGAAGACACCAGGAGATGGAGGGACCTCGCATGCTAATGGATTGGAAGAATTAATATTGTGAAAATGACTATCCTAACAAAAGCAATATATAGATTCAATGCAATCCCAATCAAAATCCCCAGGACATACTTCAGAGAATGAAAAAAAAAATCCTTAAATTCGTATGGAAGCACAAGAAACCCTAGATAGCCAAAGCAACCCTGAGTACAAAGAGTAATGCCAGGGGGATTACTATACCAAATCTAAAAGTATACTATAGAATTACAGTAAAACAGCATGGTACTGGCATAAAAATAGAAACATAGATCAATGGAACATCATTGAAGACCCAAACCTGAGTACACGCAATTTCAGCCACCTCATATTTGACAAAGGTGCCAAGAACACACAATGGAGGAAAGACAGCATCTTCAACAAATGGTGCTGGCAAAACTGGATCTCCACCTGTAGAAGAATGAAACTAGATCCTCATCTTTCACCTTGCACAAAATTCAACTCCAAATGGATCAAAGACCTCAATGTGAAACTGGAAACCCTCAGGTCAGCAATCAACAAGTGGGACCTCATTAAACTAAAAAGCTCCTGTACAACAAAAGAAACAATCAAAAAAGCAAAGAGAAAACCCACAGAATGGGGAGGAAAAAAAAACTTCACCAGTGACACGTCTGACAGAGGTTTAACATCCAGAACATATAAAGAACTCAGAAAACAAAGAATTGAGAAACCAAATGACCCAATTAAAAGATGTGCTAAAGATCTAAACAGAGAGTTCTCAAAGGAAGAAATAAAGATGGCTAAGAAACATTTCAAAAAGTGTTCAGTATTGTTAGTAATTAGGAAAATGCAAATTAAAACCACCCTAAGGTATCACCTTACGTCAGACTGGCTAGGATCAAGAGAACAAATGACACCAAATGCTGGCGAGGATGTGGAGAATGGGGGATGTTCATTCGCTGTTGGTGGAATTGCAAACTTGTGCAGCCTCTATGGAAAACAGTGTGGAGCACTCTTAAAAAACTAAAAGTGAACCCACCATATGGCCCAGTTATACCACTCCTTGGCATATACCCAAAGAACTTATCCTGTTGTAGAGACACCTGTACAACCATGTTTGTTGCTGATCTTTTCACAACAGCTAAGAGATGGAAGTAACCTACGTGTCCCTCAACTGATGAGTGGTTAACAAAAATGTGGTATATTTACACAATGGAGTTCTATTCAGCAGTAAAGAAAGATGAAATAATGAAATTTTCAGGTAAATTGATGGATCTAGAAACTGTTATAAGTGAAGATTTGTGGATCCTAGCAGCAAATCCTTTTAAATTCCAGGTCCTTTTATTAAGATAATGCTATATAGCAATCCCTTCTGCATGAAATAACTAACATCATCACTTCAGCTGAGCCTGATCGAAACATAGTCACAATTGGGCTTGTTGACGGTTGTGCTCATTCATTAAAGGAGGGGCAAGCAGGATCATTGGACCTTCACCCAAGTATCCAGCCACTCTTCCCAGCCAACTATATGTAATTTTGCCCTAATTACACATGGCCTCCTGGATTTGGAGAGGGCTAAAGTATACAATCTGGGGAAGGCTAGGAAGAGAAGGCATGACCCATGCTGGGTAAAGGCTTTCCAGTGTGCATACCCTCAGGTCATACATACACTTCAGCAACCCCTCAGTTATCTCGGTAAGTAAGCTCAATAAATTCATTGGTTCCCCAGTAAAACTTTAAT
>NW_008343971.1:2148994-2149178 GCF_000622305.1 Nannospalax galili
AGAAAATAAGATTGTAAAAGATGTTAAAGGAATATAAGAATGGAGAATAGACAGAAAATATGAGCAAGCCTAAGCAAGTAATGAAGGTCTGTGTAGGTTTGTTATGATATATAAAGGATGAGACAAAAATAATATACACATAATCTTAAAATTTCTAAGGTCATAGTTTAGTCAACTAGTTTAA
>NW_008343971.1:2149254-2150040 GCF_000622305.1 Nannospalax galili
ACATGGTAATTAAAAGTACCAGACTGGTGGAACTAACCTTATTGGATGTTTAACAGTCATAGTTTGAAGCCTATACTAATGTGGTCAGAGGGACTTAAAGGGCAGTTTTACCCCTTGCCCTCCAAGGTAGACTAAGTTCCAGAGGACTATGGAACATCTCTCAAAATGTCCTGTAACTGCGGCGAGTCACCTGTCCTCTTGTTCAGGGAGGCTATGGAGACCCTACAAGATGGACTTGAACCAGTGTCCAGTCTACAAAGAGGAGGGTCAACTCAGAGAAAACATCTCATTCATGCTTCCAAGTGAAACCAGACATGGTCAAGCAGGACCTTTGACTTATCTTCACATAGATGGAACTGGTAAAAGAAAGGAACCAGGAGCTACTCCCAAGCCCGTGTGACCCATGAGGAACAGATCCTCAAATGATCTTAAGTATAAAAAATAAATTGATTTATTTGGGCCAACTGTATGGCTAGGTCGTTCCTTTATTAAAATAGATGGCAACCCCATCTCACCTCTGCTAATTAAAATTTCCACACTGTTACAAAAACGGGTGGCTCCATTATTTGTCCAGCATATCAAGTCCCTCTCCTCTCACCCAGGACCTCTTACTGAAAGAAATGCCATAGCAGATGAAGTAGCCACTGCTGGAACTTTCCCTGCCAGCGTAACAGATGCCCAAAACCTCCACCATGCCACCCATATTAATTTACAAGGGCTCCATCTCAGATTCCCCCACATTCCCCTCAGACAACTTAAACGCATTGTTAAAACCTGCTCTTCCTT
>NW_008343971.1:2150384-2152136 GCF_000622305.1 Nannospalax galili
TATATGACGCTCCTTATGATCCACCTATAATATACTTTCAGCCTCTATCTGATAAATCCCCACAGTTTTAAGAGCTCTTTGCTATCTATATGGCTCTTGATAAAATCAATAAACCCTTCAACCTTTATTCTGACAGCATTTATGCTGTTAATTTACTCCCATGGCTAGGCCGTTCCTTTATTAAAATAGATGTACATAGAGGGACAGATGCTCCTCCCATCACCCAACACTGGGCTCAAACACACCCAGTACCACCCATCATGGTTAAATGGAGAGACCCCCTTTGATGGACTCTGGAAAGACCAGCTCCCTTGTTGACCACAGGGAGAGGATTTGCTTGTGTTTTTCCACAGGACCAACCAAAGCCTATCTGGATTCCAGCTAGAAATGTCCGATACCTCCCCCCACGAAGAAAATGGCTTGCATGACCCTGACAGAGACAAAGAAAAAAAAGAGGCAGAGACTTCACCCAAAGCCACACCGGATCACGTGGAGAGAGATCTATGACCTAGTGGAAACTGTACGCCACAGATGTCCCCCTGGAGCTCCCTTTTCTGTCATTCTCATGGCTGTCTTTACCCTGCTTAGCACCAATGCTCCAGACAGCCCCCACTCTCCCTAATACCATGTTCTAGAGATTATATTTTTCAAGGAAAGAATCAGATCCATGGGACAATCGATGGAACATTAAAGTAATAACTCAGGTGTATTTTCTAGGTACCCTACAGCTAACTTTCATGTCTCTCAACAGCTTACATCTGCAGCCAGGTCTGTGCTAATTTACCATGTCATTTTACAGGAAAGACAGAGGACCAAATAAGATCGACTATGTCCTGGAACAAGTCTAACTTTCTTCCCTTCACCACCTACCCCAATGTCTAATTGCCTTCTTTTGTGCACCTAGCAATAGATTTCTACTGACAGCAGTACCAGTTACCACCCTTCTCTACCCAGGAACAGAAAAAGATTTCACTGACTCTCATCTAAGTGGATTCAAACAACTGACTAATTATTTAATTTGCATCTTCAGCAGCAAGCCCCCCCAGTACAGCATACATGGCTCCTCTTTTCCTATAGAGCAAGGAAAAGCCCAAAACTGTGTTAATTTCTCTTTGTCCACCTTTTTGTGTACTGACAATAATTGCATCCCAGGAGCTGCCAGCAGAAAAAGATCTCCCTCCCCCTGCTGGTAGAGATCAAACTTACACTCTCCCTGGATGCTGGAGGCATTGCTGTGACGACAGCTGCTGCAAGCTACACCTGATCCTGCTTTGACTGAGACAAGCTGGACTGAGCAATAACATTTACGACTGAAGCCTGGAATCTCTCCAACAACAAATGAACTTTCTCTCCAGGGCTGTGCTCCACAGCAAAAGAACATTGGACTTAATAACTACTGGACATGGGAAGGGTATATAATATTGGGAAAGGTGCTGTTTCTCTGTAAATGAATCAAATATTGTTGAGATCAATGTTAACACTCTCAAAAACTTTGTAATCTATTGGCTTAGCAATCCCTTGTTTACATGGCTCCTATTCCCTGTTGATAATACTGTGTACTATTTTGATACTTGCTCACTGTTTTTAAGATTTCCTTGCTGACAAATTACTGCCATTTGCTAAAATCACCACGGAAACAGGTCATGGTCAATTATCAGACTTTGGATTCTCCCGAGATGAGATAAGTTGGCCCTTAGGGCTGACGATGGCACTTCTTCATATTTAAATCAAAGAGGAGGAGATGTTGGGGAC
>NW_008343971.1:2153290-2156693 GCF_000622305.1 Nannospalax galili
ACAACCAGCTATTGTTCTAAAATGATGGATAAATTTGTTTTCTCCCCCATCCTAGCCTTTGAAAGGAAACTGACACTGATTCTAACCACTGGAACAGCTATCAAAGTACCTGAAAACAAATCCTGAATCCATCACTCTAGAGTCCAGCCTTGGAAAGCAAAAGAAAAATGAGGAGGAACCCAACAGAGGGATGCTTTTGGAAGCCCTTGTCAAGAAATTCCAATGGACTCTCATATGAACATTTGAAAATTGCCCTGTTCTTTTTTCTAGTTCCCTATCTAGAACTTGTAATGCTAATTACTCTTGCCTTTACTTCTCCTTCACATCTGCTATTCACCAATCAAGGACTTTCTTTTCCCCCTACAGATAAGAGTTATGCAATTTGGGAGTCTTTTAGATAGACCCACTGAAGGGATACTCCAATTGCCTCATCCTGCGTCCCTATTCAGCATGGAAAAAGCCAGAGTGGTCTACGTCCCAATTCCTTATTGGCAATTTGGGTAGCCTCTTCAGAGGATGGTGTGACCAGAATAGGAGGTAGGAATTCACTAGGCAGTTAGGGTGAAAAGACCCCAAAGAAAAGTAGCCAGTTTCTTGGCTAAAACTTACAATGTCCATGGGCCTCTTAGCAACATACTCTGTTCCAAAGGCCAAAAATGTCGAAAATATTTGGGAGCTTTTATCTAATCCTTAAAAGGATTACCCCCCAACTTCAGAGGGGGTAATGTTAGAGAAGCAAGAGCCCCATAAGAATAAATAAATCAATCAAATAAGAAGAAAGAGTACATGAAGTTATCAGAAAAAAAGTAATGGGGAGATATGGGAGGAGTTGGAGGGGAGGGAGTGGGCATGGATTTGATCAAAACACATTATATGCATGTATGAAATTTTCAATAAATTATTTGTTTTAATAAAAAGATGCCTGCAGATGTACAGCAATAAAAATTACATTTGCTTAAAGGGAAAAAAAAAAAGCACTTTCCAACCTAAAAGTCAGGTCAACTATTTTGCCTAATGTTCAACCTGGGAAAACTTTTTCCATAACTGGTGTGAAAATTGGCTGTGTGGGGTTTCTAAAAGGTTTACATCATGTTCCTGTGCCCACGGAAATCTCAATCCTCTATGTTATAACCATTTAAGAGCTAACTAGGGGCTGGAGAGATGGATCAGCAGTTAAAAGCACTTGCTGCTCTTGCAGAGAACTGGAATTTGGTTCCCAACAACCACATTAGATGGCTCACAGCCGCCTGTAACTCCAACTCTGGGAAATCCAACACCCTTTTCTGGCCTCTATATGTATCTGCACACACATACACACACACACACACACACACACACACATAAAATTTAAAAAATTAATAGTTTTTAAAAGAGCTAACTTAGGATAATGGAGAGATGGCTCAGTGGTTAACAGCACTGTCTGCTCTTGCAGAAGACCCAGGTTCAAATCCCCACGTGGTAGCTAACTACCTTTTACTCCAGTTCCAGGGGATCCGATGCCCTCTTCTGTCCTCCATGGGCACTGCATGACACAGGTGTACTTACACACATGCAGGCATAACACTTATACACATAAAATAAAAATAAATAAATAAATAAATAACCTATAAAAGTTAGCTTGGGCTGTAGAGATGGATCAGTGGTTAAGGACACATACTGCTCTTGTAAAGGACCTGAGTTCAGCTCCCAGCATCCATGTTGGGCATCTCACAACTGCTTGTAACTCCAGTTCCTGTAGGATCTGACACCTCTGCCCTCCATAGGACAGATACACACAGATACACACACATACATGATTTAAAATGATAAAAATAAGTCTAAAAATAATAAATACATAGCTAACTAACATCTTAACCTTCGTTCAAGATGCAAACTCATTCTTGGGAATATCGTATAGCTGGAGGTGATATGGAAAGAATAAGATCCTGTTTCTTAGGGCACACAGTGATACGTATGTCAACGTATTCATCTATTATTGATCTCATTCAAATTATATACGCCAGAGTCAATATTTCTTCCATTATGGGCTGATGACCATACACGCTTTCTCACCGCTACCGTGATTTTTCCTGCTTTTCTTTCTTCCTCCAACAGTGACTGCTTGGTGTGTTTTTACGTTATTATCTAGTCTCCATAGGTTTATTCTGTTGTGTTTTTATTGTATGATTTACATTTTAAGCAGTACAACTCGACCTACTGTCCCATTTAATTATGATTGTTTTGAATTCCGACTTATCTAGTGCTACTCTTGTCATTACCAACTTTTTGGTCACCTTTGCTTGATATAATACCTCCATACATCCCTTTATTCTTTTTTTTTTTTTTTTTTTTGGGTTTTGAGACAGGGTCTCCCTGTAGCCCCAGCTGTCCTGGAACACACAGAGACCCACCTGCCTTGGCCTTGAACTCACAGAGATCCACCTGCCTTGGCTCTTGAGTGTTGGGATTTAAAGGTGTGTGCCACCACACCTGGCTACTACTACCCTATGTTAATGGCCTTCTGGAAGCAGTTCCTACAGAAGGTATATGAGAAATTGGCTCTTGACACTGGCCACTGGGATTTGGCCAGGGCTGGTATTGATCATCAGCCTCCCTGTTAGATACTCAAAAATTGCCTGCCTTCTGAGGTCATTTTGGGACAGGGAATTTGGGGATCCTGCAGCTCAACCCAGAGGTGCCTTTTCATTTAGAACTTTAAGCTTTGGGTTGCTTGCCTAACATGCATGAGACCCTAGGTTTAATCCCTAAGAAAACACACACACACAAACACAAACACCCCCCTGCCCCCAAACACACACACAAACTCTTTCCAGAGGCATTCATGAGAGACCTTTCCTGAGTTGGCTTACCTACAGGGAGAAGACCTTATATGCTCTAGGCATTTGTCTGTGGGAGGACCCCACCCCCACCCCCAAGCATGTGTGTTAGTGTTTGTCCCCTCATCTTCAAGGGTTTTGTGTGAGCCCTAGACCAGGAGGTTGGGCTTCAGTCCAAGGTCTATGCTTCCTTCAGATAAGGGCCCCAAATATGAGGTGTTTGCTCAGGGCTGCTATTATGTCCTTCATGTAGGCAAGGTGGGTTGGTTGGTTTCTAAAGAAGGCACACATAGGCATCTAAAACCCTACCAGCCATCAGTTGAATTAAACAGGGAGAAAACCCACAATCCCCAAATAGCTTTGTTCTGCGAAAGGTGCCAGGTTGCACAGAATTCAGGAATTGTAGTTATGATGGTTTTTGATGCTCAAAGGTCATACCAGGGTTATAAGAGGTGAGGAAGTCTGGTTTCCCCTAAGAGAAAATGTGATGGTATTTTTTCATAGCTACATGGCTGAAGGAATATCCAAAAGAATACTGCCCTGCTGTGAATTCTATCTTGGAATGACTGTCAAGGATTCTAGGGAAA
>NW_008343971.1:2162042-2166833 GCF_000622305.1 Nannospalax galili
AGGGCGGGGCCAGGACCAGAAGCGGTGCTCCTGGAGCCCAAGAAAGGGACTGAGTTGCTCTGGGTGAGAAGGGTCAGGAAGCAGTATTGGTTCCCCAGGTGTCTGGGGCCCCGAGACTAGGAATGGCGCAGGGCCCAAACTAGGAGTATAGAACTGCGAGGCGGGGGATGGAAGGGTGAATGTCGCTTAGCCCCCCTTTATTCTTAACACCGCTATTATTTTGTTGGGGTTTTTTTTTGTATCTTTGGTATTGGATTTTTGTTTTGTGATGTAATTTTAAATTCTTTGCTTTCTAATTAGATTGAGTAGGGTAGAGATTAATGTAGTGCATTTATGTTGTTAAAACTAGTAATAAATATAGTGGTCTTCCTGTTTAATTACTAAACGTATTTATTTAATTTGAGTCAAAACTACTTGAATTAAAGTAACTTTTTTTTTTTTTTGTCTTTTTGAGACAGGGTCTCCTTGCAGCCCCAGCTGTCCTGGAACTCACTATGTAGACCAGGCTGGACTCAAACTCACAGAGATCCACCTGCCTCTGCCTCCCAAGTGCTGGGATTGAAGGCGTGCGCCACCATACCCTGCTAAAGTAACCTTTTAAAAAATATTTTATTATTTTTATTTTATGTGTATGAGTGTGTTGCCTGCATGTATGTGAATGCACCCGTGCCATGCAATGCCGCAGAGGTCAGAAGAGGGTGTCAGATTCCCCTGGAACTGGAGTTAAGGACGGTTCGTAGCCACCATGTGGGTGCTGGGAATCGAACCCAGGTCCTCTGCAAGAACAGTCAGTGCTCTCAACCATTGAGCCATCTCTCCAGCCCCCTAAAGTATCTTTTTAAATTGTCTTTCCAGGATCTTTTGAGACTTATATTAACCCGGCACACTGGGAAGGATATGTGCAAATGGAGCCAGAAGAGGGAAGCAACGCTTTCTGGAAATCAGAATTCAGCTCTTTCCAGAAACTAATTCTTATTAAATGCTGTAAAGAAGAAAAGGTAGCATTTTTTTTATTAAAGGACTCTTTTATAATTGTTTCCTCTACAGATCATTATCTAGTGATGATCCATACATTTATTTGCAACTAGTAATGGCCAGGTTTAGGAGGTGGCTTTAAAAATGGAGACAATGTTCTTAGTAGAAAATGTATCTGTGTGTATAAATATTTTTATTTACTATTTTTATGTGTATGTGTGCATTGCCTGCATGTAGGTAAGTGCACCTGTGCCGTGCAATGCCACAGAAGAGGCTGTCGGATCCCTTGGAACTGGAGTTACCGACAGTTGTTAGCTGCCATATGGGTGCTGGGATACGAACCCAGTCTTCTGCAAGAACAGCCAGTGTTCTTAACCACTAAGCCATCTCTCCAGGCCCAGACAAGGAATTAATCTTAATAACAGAGAGAAACCATCTGAAGAGCACAAAACCATAGTTGCCAGTCCTATCCGAAAATCACTGAATTAGCCATGTGAGAGTTCATGGCAGCCTGAGTTAAAGCAGATGTGGTAGGTTATGGAAAGGAGACGTGGATATAATGAGGGCATTGCTGTGGCTTTGGGGCTCTGCTTGAGCGCCAGTGGGAATAGCTGTACCAACAACTAAGCAAAAAATGAGAGAGGTGTGTCAGACAGAGAAAGATGTCACCAAGTGTACAGTGCCTGCCAGCTGTCAGATGAATAGCAGTCTAGAACTCCAGAGAGAAACGTGGGTTAAAAACAGAGATTTAGGGGATCATCCACATCTGGTTGAAAAGTAAAGCCAGGAGGCTATTAGGACTACAGAAGATTAGTATTCAGTAAAATAAGAGATCAGCGGGCAAAGGATGAACCTATGATGAGCACAAGTTTTGGAAGTACACAGAGGAAGGAAAATGAATTGTTACAGGGGCAGGAAGACTACCAGGAGAAATGTCATGGAAACCAATGAATTTCAATATGGCAAGTTATCAACATAGTGGATGAAGTACTGCAGATGATCCCAGTTTTTATATGTGCAGGTTTTCTTAATTTTACTGATAGCAAAAGACTAATATTGCCTGCTAAGAACCCAAGTGGTGGTTTTAGGAGGCACTGGAGAAAAATGGAGGCTGTTCTTTGAGGAGATACTGAGTTGAGAGAAAAAGGCAGACAGGGAGAACTACCTGAAATTAACTTCAAATGATCAAAACTCTCCTTGAAGATACTGATGCAGTGTTGTAGGATTTTGTCCTACCTCTGAAAGACACGGAAAGTGGTTTTGGGATTGGCCTGCGATACAAATGAGCAATGAAAGTATGGCAGACACAAAGCCATTTTAAGTGTAGTTAGGTAGGAGTAATTCTTGAAAGAGGGAGACGTATAAGAAAGGTCTTACAGACAGAAATGGAACTTTCATTGTGAACAAATGATGCTGAACTGTGGTTACAGAACAGCTGGATGGATGAAAGAGGTTGAAAAGTTGAGCTTAAATGTCTAACGTGAAGCAGTTCCAGTAAGCATAATGTTCTCAGTCTCCACTACAGAAGAGGTAAGATGATATGGCCCAGAGTTACACGACAAGGAACTGTGAGTTTAGTATATGGAATGCTCATATGGACCCTGAACTTGTTCTCTGTCACCTTGGATGTTGGAAGGAGAATGCCTGGGACGCAGTTGATAAAGCTTTATCACTTTGTTCAGTGGAACTGACACATGACAGAAAGGAAGACTCAGACATGAGGAAAGTCTTCAGTGAACATGGGACACTGGCTTCCTGGTCAAAGTTTAAGAAAATGAGAGATGAGTAGAGACCATGAGTCCAAAAGAAAGTAGAGCTTTCGTGATTAAGACTTTAAAGGCAGAAAATTCTAGACCATGAAAAATTTTGCAGGAGATACAATCTGATTTGTGTAACCATACGTTTGTTTGTCTAGGGGAAAGACTTTTTAATAGGAAAAGTTTAACAGGCAAATCAACTAATCTTTATGTATAAGCTTTACCTAGACTACCAGTTAAATATACAGCTATTTAAACATTGATAGATACACACACTTACAATTTAGTCATAGAAAGGTGAATGCTGACCATGTTTGATGGTATTAATAAATTGTAATTAATAATTATGTGATTATGTTTTAAAAGACTCTTTGTCACACAGAAACATACTGAATGACTTAAGGATAAAATGATGTGATACGAGAGGGGCCTGAGGGAACGGGTTAGATGTGATGATGAAACTAGATTGGTCCTGACTTCATAAATGCTGGAGCTCAATGGAGAACTGAATTTATTATTCTTATACACATTCAAATTTTCCACAATAAAAGATGTTTCAACTCCTAGTCTATCCTTGTACATAACTAGACTCTCAAAATATGATGTAGGAGTTACTTTACTGTTGCCATAATAAAATACCCTGACAAAAAGCAAGTTAGGAAAGAAAGGGTTTATGTTTGTTGGCATACTGTTTTAGAGCGATAGAATCAACCATGGAGGAGAAAATTGGAAACAGGCAGGAAAAGCATGGGGACAGGAGCAGGAAGCTGGCTGATCACACTTTCATAGGCACATAGGAAGCAGAGAAAACAAACAGGAAGTAAAGCCAGGCAACAAAACCTTAAAGCCCACCCCCCAGTGACATACTGCCTCCAGCAAGGCTCCACCCCGTAAAGGTTCCATAACCTTCCCAAACAGTGCCACCAACTGGGGATCAAATATTCAAACACACGAGCCTATAAGGATTCTCATTCAAACCACCACATATAATGAAAGCTACAAATGGTAGACAGGTTTGCCACTGTGTAAAGGACTCACTCAAAATTCTTACCAGTACATTCAACCAAAAACATTATGGTGTGTGCTACTACTAAACAGAATTTGCTTCGCAAGTTAACATAGAGGAGCCTGGAATGCAGATTTGTGTTTTAGAAATGAGAAACAAGAAGTCATTCCAGAGAATTCAAGGACCCAGATCATCCAAGACTGCGAACAGGATCACACTGAAAAGAGATTCAAGAATGGCAATGTCAGGCTGGGAGATGACTCAGTAGTTAAGAGCACTGGCTGCTCTCACAGAGGACCAGGGTTTGGTTTCCAGCTATTAGTGATCTGTAACTCCAGTTCCTGAGGGTCTGACACCCTCTTCTGCTCTCCAGGGGCATTGCATGCACGGGTGGACTTAAAAATATGCAGGCAAAGCACTCAGACATATAAAATAAAATAAAAAGTATGGCAAAACCATAGTCAGCCATGCCCCCTCCCAACTAGATACTCTGATCAACATGTTTAAGACCAGCTCTTGCCTTTGGTTTTATTTCAAAGAAAGACTTGCTAAAGAAACTAGAATTTGAGTAAAGAATCCAAATTTCTAGAATACTATCCAGAGAGTACTTACAGAAGCCTTAGAACAAATATAAGACCAGAGATAAGAACTCTGCAATGAGTTGAAGATACACAGCCTGTTGGTCCCAGTTCTTTTCTGAGCCCTTATGGGTATTCAGTTGTCCTACATGGTGGGATCAAACACTCCTTTGAGAGAAAAGGTATATTCCAACACAGATGGTTTGCATATAATACAAGTCTGTCACAAAAATTCAGCCTCCTTCATAAGCAGTATGTTTAAACCCAAAGGTGAAATTTTATTCTGAAATGGCCCAGAAAGATGGTTCAGTAAATAAAAGTATTTGGTGTGTTGTTGGCACCCCCAGCCATTCCCCACTACTTGCCCTTCTGGTGAATCTAGTCAGCCTATCTAGAGGTCTTTGTTTTAGGAAGATTAGCTGTTCCTCATCTAGCAGCAATCAGTTGTCAATATTCCTTTAGATAAGATTGGGGT
>NW_008343971.1:2166917-2186131 GCF_000622305.1 Nannospalax galili
TTTAGCTATGCATATGGACTCTTAAAAAATTAAATTGGCCCCTTTAATCTTTGGTTATACTTTCCTTTTGGGTGTTTAAGGCCATACAGTTGGCCCAGATAAACCAACTTATTTTTACTCTTAAGGTCATTTGAGGATCTGTTCCTCAGGGGTCACATGGGCTTGGGAGGAGCCCCTGGCTCCTTTCTTTTACCAGTTCTATGTGGAGATAAGTCAAAGGTCCTGCTCGACCATGGCTGGCTTCACTTGGAAGCATGGAGGAAATGATTCCTCTGTGTTGACCCTCCTCTTGGTAGACTGGACACTGGTTCAAGTCCACCTCATGGGGTCTCCTCGGCCTCCTGGCTTGGGGGTGCCGACAACACAGCAGACAGTAGCATGGATATCAGAGTATAAGGGCTCTAGTGGGAGAGGGAGGCTATGGGAGGGTGCCATCTGGGAAGTGGGTGTATAGTTGAATAAGATGGTGTGGGATGTTCTGTGTGATATACACACAAAAAAAAACAATTTTTTAATGTACTATATTTGAGGAGGAAGCATGGAAATTTACATCATGTTAATTAGTAGAGGTGATAAACATTACCACTGAAATCTACCCGATGACTTTATAGACATACACAGGTGCCAAGGATCCAAGCACAGCCGATTATGACTAGTAATAATCAGGCTTACAGATTAGAGATTCATGCACTAACATCTCAGTGTTAGTAGCAAAAACAATGAGTCTTTCTGCAAGGAACAATATATTCTAAAATGAAATGGAGATCTTTTTTAAAGGTTAAAAAACTCATTCAATTTTATGCCTTACAGGGCTTATACTGAATTCAATATTGTGTAACTGTATTAACTCAACTGTGAACCTAGAAACTTGCACCCACTTGGAGATGTACTCTTGCTCTAGAGTGTTTTACCGAATATGTTAAAGCTATAATGAAATGCTTCTTCTAATCATGTAGTTATTAAAAAAAATTTTTTTAAGTACTTGCTATGCAGGTCTGATGATCTGAGTTAGATATCTGGATCCCATGGTGGAAAGAAAGAACCAAGTTCTGAAAGTGGTCTTCTGACCTGCACACGTGTCTTGGTGCACATGTGCCTACACACACACACACACACACACACACACACACACACACCACAGTAATAATAACAAATGACACACATGTGCCTGCATATTCACACACACACGCATTATACACACAATAATAATAACAAATAAAAAATTTTTAAATCTCTTAGCAAACCAGGTAGTAGACTTATTAGAGCTGCATCCAGAAGTAGACTGCCCATTATACCAACAATCCTTTATTTGACATCAATACTGTGAAAAGTTATTAGGGAAAAGTTATTAGGCATTTGAACTGGAAAAGAAAGAAGAAAATTATCATCTTGTTCAGAGATGACTAATGATCCCCACAAAACAAAGTTAAGAAAAACCTTCTATACCAGTGATATCTAACTTTGATATATATCAGGCACCTGGAGCACTTAAGACAGTTCTCTAGAGTTCATCTTTGACCCAGAGTTTCTAATTCAATAGATGTGGAGTAAGACCTAAGAATCTGCATTTCTGACTGTGAGAACAAGGCCAGCCTGGTCTACGTAGTAAGCTCCAGGTCAACTGGGGCTACAGGGAGACCCTGTCTCAAAAAAAAAAAAAAAAAAAAAGCAAACAAACAAAAAGAATAAGTACCTACAGGCCAAAGTACAGGGCACAAATGTGAAGGCCCCTGTCCAGCATACTACTTTTAATGTTTTGGATTTTTTTTTCTTTCCAACTTTCAGGTGGTTTTTGCTCTTACAGACTTTGTGATAGAAAATCTTGGAAAGCAGTTTATAGAGACACCTCCCGTGGACCTGGCTACTCTGTATCAAGACATGTCCTATAGCACCCCACTGGTGTTCATCTTGAGCACAGGATCTGATCCCATGGGTGCCTTTCAAAGGTTTGCCCGGGAGAGCGGGTATGCAGACCGGTAAGGACCACCGTGAGGTTTTCATAATCCATATTCATAGCCATGTTAAAGTTTGTCTTTGTCCTCCTGTGGAGCAGGAATCCTTCCATTCAAGCATCCCTTACTAAATAAATTAAGATATGTTACTATTGGGGGCTGGAGCAATGACTCAGCAGTTAAGAGCACTGGCTATTCTTGCAGAGGACCCAAGTTCAGTTCCCAGCACCCACATGGTGGCTAACAACCATCTGTAACTCCATTTCCAGGGTGTCCACAAGCATTGCATGCATGTGATGCATTTGCAATACATGCCCAAAAAATACTCATACACATAAACTACAAATAAATAAATATGTAAATAAACAAGCGAATAAATAAATTCTAAGAAGATATTTTAAATATTTAGGTGTGTATGTTGTTAAAATGGCGTCAAAATTATAAAACCATGTGTAGATTTCATCTGACCCCAAGAGAGATTACTTAAAAATAGTGAAAGTTGGGACTGGAGAGATGCTCAGTGGTTAAGAGCACTGACTACTCTTGCAGGGGACCCTGGTTCGATTCCCAGCACCCATATGGCAGCTAACAACTGTCCTTACTCCAGTTCCAGGGGATCCAGTGCCCTCCTCTGACCTCCATGGGCACTGTATGACACAGGTGCACTTACACACATGCAGGAATATACTCATACACATAAAAATAAATTTTTTAATTACTTGAAGTATGATCTAGTGGGAAAATGATTAGAACTTATTTAGTATTTAACATATGATTATCATGTATAACCATAAAAGGACTAAAGTTTACTCCCTGTATTCAAATATGTGAAAATATTTCAATATGGGAAAAATGGAGTTCTTTATGTTCTGTTATTAATTTTATGTTTCTCACAATGACCTCTGGTTCTGATGGGTTCCTCTAGGAAACTGTCGGTCTGGCCTGGTCCCTGGACTGAGAATTACAAGGGATGATGGTTCCAATCTCTTCCTTTGGAGTTCATAGTCCATATTTACTCTTCTGCAAAATATTTATATTTATTTTTTCTGCAAAGAAACAGAATCACGGGACATTGGTGTGGGTGTGTGAGTGTAGATATGTATATATACATATATGTATATATGTTAATATTTTGTGTATAGAAATTTATTAAAAGGAATTGGCTTATGAAATTATGGAACCTAAGGAGTCCCAAGTTCTACAGTCAACCCCCAGGAGACTCTGGAGACACACATAAAATAAAATAATTAGAAAAATAAATGTTCCACTAGAGCTGAGACGTTTTGGTTCTTAGAGCCTTTGGGCTCAAAGTAAATGAAATTATTGGCTTATAGATGGTAAACCATGGGTTTTCTTCTTCTCCATAATTGCATGAGCCATTTCCTGGTGTGTGTGTGTGTGTGTGTGTGTGTGCATGTGTGTGTGTTTTCTGAAAACTCTAGCAGACTGAATATGAGGTTTCTTTGGAGGTGTGAACAGATTGTGTAACTAGCAGTCATTCACTAGGTGCTCTGCATTGCTAATGTACTGGAAGACATTGAACTGCACACTTTATGACAGCTAAAAAAAATGCGTAAGTATTACTGAAAGCAAAACCTGGTGAGATGACTTACCTCAACACATATCAAGACTTAATATAAACACATTATAAAATAAGAGCCATTTAGAGAGTGTGGTCCTAGTCAAAGCTAGATAAATAGACACATAAAAGAGAATAGAGAAGTCAGGAACAGACTCATGTACGTGAGGACACCATTTATGACACAAGTGAAACCTCAGAGTGAAGAAAAAAATAATCATTTCAAAACAAAAGCCTGAGTCAGTGGAATGGCCATATGCATGAAATGAACTCTGACCTGCGCCTCACCCTATACACACAAACCAATCCTGATAGTGGGTAGATCCAAACACAGAAGGCAAATCAATAAATAGAGGGCAATGTAGGAGAATATCATCTGAATATGGAAATAGTTCCTAAATGCAGAAAAATTGAGATCATTAAAAAAAAGACAGACAAGCTGGGTGTGATTGTGCACACCTGTAATCTCAGCACTCAGGAGGTAGATGCAAGAGAATGTTGAGTTCATGGGCACCCTGAGCTACACAGTGAGCTTTCAGCTCCAAACGTGATGACCTGAGTTCAGTCCCATATGGTGGAAGGAGAGAACTGACTCCCACTATTGTCCTCTGAACTCCACATGCATGCCATGGGATGTGAATACATGAATGCTCTAACACATACACTCAACACACACACAACACACACACCATGCACATGTGCACATAAAATAAATGTAATTTTAAAAATTAATTTAAAATTCTTATCACTTAAAAATAACATGAAAATGGGCTGGGCATGGTGATACATGCCTGTAGTCCCAGCACTTGGGAGGCAGCAGACAGATCTCTGTGAGTTCAAAGCCAGCCTGGTCTACATAGTGAGTTCCAGGCCAGCTGGGACTACAGGGAGACCCTGTTTCAAAAAGATCAAAAAAAAAAAAGAAAGGTTGGCCAGTTCCTTCCTTATATGTCTGAGCAAAATTAATAATAATAATAATAATAATAATAATAATAATATCATTGTGTTTCCTCCAGAGTGCAGTCCATCTCACTGGGACAAGGACAAGGCCCCATTGCTGAGAAAATGATCAAAGATGCAATGAAATCAGGAAACTGGGTATTTCTGCAGAACTGCCATCTTGCTGTTTCTTGGATGCTGGCAATGGAAGAGCTTATCAAAACCTTCACGGATCCAAGTATGTTGAGCAAGTCTGTGGAGCAACACGTTTTCACATAGCTCTCTTGTGTGATGGCTCCTTCTGGTAGTTCTCCAGTATAGACCTTGTGCTTTCTCTTATTACAAAAGAAAAGTTTGAACACTAGGGAGATTTGGTTAAGTTACACAGTCAGGTTTCAAAAACAGGCCTTCAGATTCCAAGTAAGGAAACAGCCCACTGACTCATGTGTGTCACATTGCCCTCTATGGGAAGCTGGTTGAATCTGAACTACATCTTATGTGCATGATAAAAAGGAACAGAAAAAACAGGCTTGGTTCAAAAAAAGACATTAAATCTTTCCTTATAAGATAAAAGAACTACAGAGAACACTGAAATGTGAAAGACAGGAGCGATGGAATAACACAACCCCCTCAACTTACAATTCTAACCCCTCAGTAGAGTTCTATCCTGCTGCTTCATGACTGCATGTGACACAGCCCTCCCTGGGCCTCAGTTCTCCCACTATAAAATAACTGCAGAGCATCATTGCTGGCAGTCTTGTACTAAGATGACTTCTAAGGTTCTCTTCCAGCTCTCAACTTCTGTGCTGTCTGTGAAAGTTTAGATCCTTGATACTCAGTCATAGACAGCATGCTGAGTGTGTTTGAGGCCCTCACTTAAATCCCCAAACACACACATACACACAAACATACCACATACACAGACCACACATACTACATAACACACACGCACCACATGTATCACACACATACACATATATGTACCATACACACTACACACAGATACACATGTATTCACCATATATACACACACACCACACACACTTCACACACGCACACACACACATACATACATACATACACACCGCACTTTCAACACCACACAATGGTTTTACAACTATACATGGAAAACTATAGGGAAAAAAGCTTCCCCAGACCTGGACTTTGCTTCTCTTTGTTCTGTTTTGTTTGTTTATTTGTTTGCTTTTACAGTTAAGGAAACTATTAAAGACCACAGTTGCTGTTTGCCTCGATTTCTAACTGTTTTTATCATAAACTTTAGTTTAGATCTAGAACTATGCTAGAATTAATTATAAATTGTGATTTGTTTAATGTGATTCATGAATCTAGATTTCAAAACTAAGGAATATAAATTCCCTTGATCTATAGTCACTCATTTAGTGAACAGTTCAGAACCTGTTATATCCCTTACCTTGTTGTAAATGTTTAGATAATGTAGGTAAATAAAATGTGTTTGTTTACATGTATATGTGTAAGCCACAGAACTAGAAAGCACACCAGGAAAAGGGAGGAAGATCCTGAGGGAGATGGAAGTGGGGGTAGAACATATTCATTAAGAAAACAGATGGTGAGCTGGTGGCTCAGCAGTTAAGAATGCTGGCTGCTCCTGCAGAGGACCTGGGTTCGATTCCCAGCACCCGCATGGCAGCTAACAACTGTTTGTAACTCCAATGCTCTCTTTTGACCTTTTCTTCTGACTTCCATGGGCATTGCATGACATAGATGCACTTATATACATTCAGGCAATGCACACATACACATAAAATTTTTTAAAAAAATAAAAGTGTTTTAAAAAGAAAGCAGATGATGGAACTAACTAAGGAAGAAATGGAACCAGCTGGAGTGGGGTGGAGGCCTAGAGAATGGCTGTGAGGGCAGGAACAAATGAAAACAAAGCAGAATGACACATGTATGAGGATGCCATAATGAAGCACTTTACTTGGTATGCTAACCTAAAATGTTAATCTTTAAAAGGGAGAAGAACCCACGCAGATCTCTGAGCTTGCATGAGAGGAAGCAGGCAGGGAGAAACCACCCAGTAATAAGTCACTCACATGATAGGACAGAGTATGGTTGTGCCTTGGGGAAAATGAAGAGTAAGATAATGAGAATTAGATTTGAATGGTACCTTGTATAGTCTGGTACCTGGCACAGTCTGGGCAGGCTTCTTTGAGAGAGAGACATGAGGACCGTGAAGGAGGATAAGGGTAGAGCATTCCAAGCAGAGGAAACAGCCAAACACAAAGATAAGCAAAAGAGCCAGCCTGGCATGTTTGAAACACACTATAACATGGACTCTGCCAACACCACGCAACCATGCCTGTGTCTTCTTGTGACGAGAACATTTTCCAACTTTTCCTTGGCCTTTTGGACCTAAGGTGGAGTTTTGCTCTTTCTTAGGTTCTCTGTCCATTGTCCTTGCCTTAACTTGTGGATGCCATCTATGGGGTCTTTCCCTATCAGGCCTCCCTCTGCAAGTTCCCTGCAAAGGAGCTCCTGCTCTTCTCCTTGGGGCTTCCTAAGCATTATACACAACTTGCTCTAAAGAAAATGGCTTAGAAAAAGCTCAGAAGCTCAATGCACTTCTTGTTCTTCTATTGAGATTCTTCACTCCTTTCAAAGTGAAGTCCATTAATATTTCATGGAGTATTGAAAACTGACATGTCCCGGCACCAGTGATAGCTCAGAGGATAAAGGTGCTTGCTACCTAATGACCTGAGTTCAGTCTCCAGAACTCACATGATGGAAGGAGTGAACTGACTCCCACAAACTGTCCCCTGATCTCTGTGTGCTCGTACACACACACACACACACACACACACACACACACACACACACACACACACACAAATATGTGTATATATGTAAAAAATGCTTTAATTGACATATGCCTAATTTATTTTTTGAAATGTGCCAGCTTCTTGACTGCCAAACCTTCCTGAAAGTCACAAGATCAACTCCTCAAACCCTCATCTTCAAACTGTTTATGGCATACTTGAAATCAATCAACTAAGTCTTTAAACATCACTTACAGCACTTTTCCTTCCCTAAAATAATTTCTTACAGAAAAGTGATACCACAAGCTAAATATTTTCTTTTTTTTTTGTCTTTGTTTTAAATAGATCAAGTGATCAAGGATACTTTCCGGCTTTTTCTAAGCTCCATGCCTAGTAATACATTTCCTGTTACAGTCCTTCAGAATTCTGTCAAGGTAATGTATGTATATTATTGGAATGTGAGATGATTGGTCTTGGAGTATTCACACAGGGGCTCCATAGCGCACAGCACCATGGAGGGGTCCAAGGTGGGAAGATAGAAGTCGGTAGCCTTTCAAGTGACAGTAAGCAGGGAAGTGATTTCCCAAGACAGTTACCATTCTTAAATGTCCTGGTCCTATTGATCATTCAGTTCTTGTGGCTTTTATGTGCATCTCCCCACCCCCCAATCCCAGAGCTAAGGGAGTGTTTCAGCATTTGACAGATGGGAAGGCCTCCAGCTGTTGGGTTTCAGTATAGCAGGAAGTTTCCAATGAGTAAACTCTCTACATATGAGAAACAAGAGGCTGCCTCTTTCCTTCCTTCCCTCATGTCATGAGATACCATGGGACAAAGCATACAGGACAAATCTCTTTTTCGGTATGACTGCAAAATCTAGTGGAGAAAGCCTTACCATGTTTAGAAAAAAAAAAAGGACATCAAATGGAAGCATCCGAGGTTCTTTGCTGGTGGTTGACCAGTGTAGGTTGAAGACCTCACTAGCCTCTGTTCTCCATGGAATGTGACTGAGCAAGACACAAAGTAGGGGGCCTGGAACGATGGCTCAGTGAGTAAGACTGCTTGTTGTGCAAACATGAAGACCTAAGTTCAAATCCTCAGCACCCATGTAAAAAGCCAGGCATGGCAACGCAAGCACCTGTAACCCCAGCACTATGAAGGGCAGAGAAAAAAGGATAGCTGGGATTTGATGGCCACCAGCTTAGCTCAAGGGTCAGTAAGAAACCCTGTTTCAAAGTAGTAAAGCAAAAGGTGATAGGATAGGATGTCCAACATCTTCCCCTGGCCTCTGAGTACATGCATACCACACACCACACACACACACACACACACACACACACACACAGTAGGCCCAAACATGGCAGGAATGCCCCCATGGGAATTAGTTATCCATGTCTCATGTCTCTCAGTGGCTTCAGACTATATGTGTTATCCAGGAATAATGCAAATCTGTAAAATCGCCCTCTCTGCCATGTATGTTCTATCTAAATCCAGGTAACCAATGAACCTCCAAAAGGCTTACGTGCAAATATCAGGCGAGCGTTTACTGAAATGACACCTTCATTTTTTGAAGAAAATATACTTGGAAGGAAATGGAGACAACTGATATTTGGCATTTGCTTCTTCCATGCAATTATTCAGGTACACGTGATTCTGCTTTTTAACAGCAACGCGGAAGTGTTCCGTGTTTGAGATATGTAAACAATAAGATGACTGAAAACTTACAAGTGGCATTTAAAACTCGAAGGTTTATTGTGTTTGAACCAAAGTTCTCTTTGCTCAGCCACCAATTCTATGCACCTCTTTGCCTCAGAATCTCACAGCCCAGCTCTCGCCTCTATTCTAATCTGCCTGTGCAACACCATCATCCAGATGAATGCAGAAGGTCCAGTTCAACATCTCCTCAACTCTGCCCCATACCCTAAATCTGCTTTCCCTCCAGAATCTAGTCCTAAAATTGGTGGTCCCAATCACCTACAGTCAGGAGTTGGAGAATATATTTTAGTCTCTCTTCACTCATATATATTTTTGCCAGTTGTCAGGTCAACTTTTTTTGTTGTTGCTTTTGTATTTGTTTGTTTGTTGTTTTGAGGCAGAATTTCACTTTGTAGACCAGTCTGGACTCAAAATCAATACATAGCTCAAACTAACTTCAGTTCTGCAGTCCTCCTGTCTTAGTCCCACAAGTGCTGAGATGGCAGATATATGTCTTTCTGTTGCTGTGATAAAACACCACAACCAAGGCAGCTTAGAGAGGAAACGTTTATTGGGCTTATAGGTCCAGAGGGATAAGAGTCCATCATGGGAGATCCTGGCAGGATACAGCTGGAGTGAAAGCTGAGTGCTCACTCCTTCAAGCAGGCACAGGAAGCAGAGAGGGAGATGCTGGAAGTGAGGCAAGGCTGCAAACTTTCAGAGTCGACCTCCTAGTGATGTGCTCCCTCAAGCAAAGCTGTACTTCCAGAAAGGTTCCATGACCTTCCCCAAACAGCACCACCAACTACCACGTGTTCAAATACTTGAAGCCCGTAACGGACATTCTCATTCAAACCCACAATAGTCACCATGCATGGCTCAGTTCACCTTATTTTTCTTACAATACTTTCACCCCTACCTGTTCCTTTGACTTCACCACCTTTAACAGCTTCCTCCCTACCCACGACTACCTACAGCCACTAAAAGGTAAACTTCAAGCCAACACCAGTCTCCTCCCTCTGGCCAGGACTCATTACTGATCTGTTACCTATCCTGTGACTTAGCACTTGAATTCTGACTCTTCAGCTCCCTAACTCTAGGTGACGTCCTGATTAGACTGGCTTTCAACCATCTGTGGTCTACAGAGAAAGGGTTACTGAAGAAAAAGGAATAAATAAAGATGCAAGATATGGGATAAATAAACAAAAAGGTCACAGAAGAGATCAGGGACTCTGTCAGTAGAATCCATGCAGTTGAGATACAGAGGTAGTTTAAGATTTAGTGAAATTTTGAGATCAAGACACTGGAACATGGGAAAAACTTCTGACATGATCAGCAGTTTAGAATTAAGAAATTAAGAGTTCCCATTCCCTCTCCTTGGGCCTTGGACCTGTCCCTCTGAGACTGCTTGAGAGTGCCTCACTCGGCCTCCTGGGTTGAGTTGCCCAAATCCTGCCTTGCCCATACCCCTGCTCTGGATCATCTCTGGACCCTCCTGCTGCTCCAGGGCTCAGGCTTCCCTGCTGGCTTGAAGGGGCTGGCCCTTTCTATTCTCATCCCCTCTACTTGGGCCTTGGCCCCATCCTGCTGAGACTGAAGAGTAAGCCTAACTAGCCAGGGTCCCTTTGCCCTCCTAGAGAGCTCCTGAGTAGCCTGCCTGGATCCATCCGGTCCCTCCAACATAAAATCAAAGGCAAGAACTTCAAGCCAATTTTTCATACCTAATCAGAAAGCAATCAAACAATATCACAGTATCAAACTTCAACTCAACAAAGGCAGACTTGAGTTTCATACCAGAATTACAAGTAACAAAAGAAATCAACAGACCCAAACCACAAAGAAAAAATAGTAATATGAGAAATCAAAATAAAATATCCACACCAAACACCAGCAGCCCTACAGAAGAGTAAGTTCCACAATGAGAACTTCCCAGAAGAAAGCCAGAACACAGAATTTAAAAGAACAATCATAGACATGGCCAAAGAATTCAACAAATTTAAAAAACACACAAACAACTCAAAGAACTCAAAGAGGCTAAGGATAAACTTCTGACTGAAGCTCGAGGAAATACAAAGACTGAAATGACAAAAATAATTCAGGATTTGAAAAGTTAATTTTCAAAAGAAAAAAGATAGAGATAGAAATATTGAAGAAAACCCAAGTCAAAATGAAGATGGACCTGAAAAATTCAATAAGCTAATTTGAAATAACAGGAGAAAGCCTCGGCAACAGGATGAACGAGATGGAAAACAGAGCATCAAGACTGGATGATAAAGCTGAAGAACTGGACTGCTCAAGCAAAGAATATGAAAATCCTTTTTAAAAGCATAGGATGTGGGTATAAAGATGAATAAGATTGCTTGGGATTCTGTATGAAATACAAAAAAAATTTTAAATGCAAACTATTTAACAAAAAATATTTCTTAAAAAGGAATGCAAAATATTCAATAAAAATGTTTTTTTAATCACAGGAAAGGAATATGCAGGAAATGCAGGACACCACAAAAGACCAAAGTTACACATCAGAGGCATAGAGGAAGGAGAAGAACCCCAGGTTAATGGCATTGACCAGATATTCAATAAATTATAGAAGAGAATTTCCCTAAATTCAAGAAAACCATACCCATACAAATACAAGAAGCATATAGAACACCAAATAGGCAGGACCAGAACAGAAACTCCCCACAGCATATCATAGTAAAAACTCTAAATGTACAGAACAAAGAGAGAATACTGAAAGCTGCAAGAAAAAAAAACAACTCACATATAAAGGAAAACAGCAGAGGTACAGCTAACTTTTCAATGCAAATTATGAAAGCCAGAAGACACTGGACCAAAGTATTCCAAGTTCTAAAAGACTATAGATGCCAGTGCAGAATACTTTACCCAGAGACACTATCATAGTTGAAGGGGAAAGAAAAATCTTCCATGACACAAATAGGCTGAAAGAATTCATGTCCACCAAACCAGGCCCACAGAGAATACTCAAAGCAACACAGAGGACTCAAAAAGGGAAAAACTACACCCAAGAGGCAACAGAAAGAAAATAAATGAAGGTGTAATTAGAAACGGTTATACTAAGCAAAGTAACACAGACTCAGAAAAACAAGTTATATATGTTCTCTCTCATTGTGAATCTTAGCATCAAATTCTTAAATGTGTATATATAACCTGATATAACCACAGGAGCCAGAAAAATGGAAAGGAGCCAAGGAGGTAAAGGTAAAGAAAGAGCCCAAGAGAGAGATAGTAGGAGAAAGATGTTACCAAGGGGGAAATATGGAAAATGGGGGTATTTAACAGGGAAGGGAGAAGGGAAGGATATACAAGGAACTATGAGGATAAATGGAAAAAGGGAACTCAAATGAGAAAAGAGGGCGTACTTTAACTGGGGAGGGACAGTTAGAGAGGGAGAGAGAGGGACTGGTGATAAATAAGGCTTAGGTGGTATGAAAAGCCAAAGGTAAATGCAATAGTTCAAAAGCCCACTAAAAAAATACATATATAGTATCTGTACTTGAGTGTATAGTATCTGTATACATGTGTATAGCTGAAGGCTATAACAAGAAACACAGGGCCAGACAGAAGAAACTTCCCTTTGGACACAGGACTTAGAGCAATGGAACTGACCTGAAAGCCTGCTCCATGAAAACAAGCTCTCATAGTTGTGAAGGACACTATGCAAACTGCTAAGGGAGAAATGTAATCAACAGTCCAACCCCAGCTTTAAAGTCTAACAGCCACAACAATGACTGGTACAGAAAACTTCATCAGTGCAGTAGAGGCACTTTTATCTTGGGAGTAATAGCAACTATCTAATTGAACTTAAAACCCTCTCCATGAGAGGGAACTCATGTGTGGCACTGTAAACATAGCCAAATATGCATGGCTGGAGAGGTCATAGATCCTAGAGGAAATTCTACATCTGTCACATCCCTAGGCAAATATAATTTTTTACTATATGCCAAATACGGGTCCTTATATTTACAGAAAAGTATACCAGTCACCATGCATCAAAGAAGTTTCTTTTGCAGCAAAGTCTAGTACAGAGTTCCAGAACTAGTCACACACAGAGAATAAGTATCTATGAGATGCCCAGCCCTGAGTGACACATCAACAATGCAACCTCTACACCTAAGGATCATGGAACATAGTGGAACAAAAGGTAGACAGAATACTAATGCATTTCTCAACTCTCATCAGCGAAGCTCCCTCGTGCAGCAGAGGGCAATGCACAGAGAAGGCTACAACTGGCCAGAGTGTACAGATTAAGAGACTGCAGAGTGTGTGTCCCTGGATGGGACTCCTATATTAAACCTCATACACCCAGGGCTCAGGGACCATTGCCGAAGAAGAGGCAAAAAGATTGTAAGAGCCAAGGTTAGTGCATGACCGTAAGGAAAGTCTCACAGGCTCCTGGGAACTTGCTCATATGAACTTATAGCAATGATGACAGCATGCTCAAGACCCATGCATACTCAGTCATATAAAAATCAGCATAGAGCTGTGGAAATGGACAGAAGGCCACAATCTTAGCCAAGGAACTATTAGCAACTGATCACTGCCTGGTGAGAGAGAGTAGATCTTCTTTAAGGGAGTGTTGCTAGATAGGCTGACCAGGCTCCAGTGGATGAACTCACACCAAGACACAGCTGAGGAAATAAACCTGACTCACTAGGCTTTAACATATAAGACAGAGTACTTGAAATCCTGTGGGCAGGCTATGGAGGTGTTGTACAGATAGGGGAGATCTAAATATGATTAATATGTATTATATGAAATCCACAAAAATTCAAAGTGTAGAGAATTGAGAGTCTGTAGAGTGTGAGCCCTTGGACAGGACTCCTATATTAAACTCCACTCATCCAGAGTTCAGGGACCATTGCAGAAGAGGAGTCAAAAAGATTTTAAGAGCCAGGGGAGGAGGTGCATGACCATATGGAAACAGCCTTACAGGCTCCTGGGACCTTGTTCATAAGAATCTACAGCAATGGTGTCAGCATGAACAAGACCCATGCAAACTCAAGCAGACAGAAACCCAGCATAGAACTGGGGAAATGGGCAGCAGGACCCAATCTTAGCCAAGGAACTATTGGCAGCTGATCACTGCTGGATGAGGGAGAATGGATCTTAACTTTAAGGGTGTGACTCTAGATAGGCTGACAAGATGGCAATGGATGAACTTGCTCTGAGGGACATCTGCGTATACTAACTTGACTAGATGGGCCTTAATATAAATGACAGAATGCATGATAATCGGGTGGGTGGGCTATAGGATGGGGGAGGAGGTATAAAGATGATTAAGACGTTTTATATGAAATACACAAAAACTCAATAAAAAAATAAAAACACAAATTCCTAGCTCCACCACACTATTCACTCCAAATCTTCAAAGTCATCTGAAAAGTTAAAATAGGGCTGGAGAGATGGCTCAACAGTTAAGAGCACTGGCTGCTCTTGCAGAGGGCCAGGGTTCAAATCCCAGCACCCACAAGGTGGGTAACAACCATTCGTAACTCCAGTTCCAGGGGATCCAACCTCTTCTTTTGGCCTCTGCGGGCATTGCACAACACAAGTGTACTTACATACGTGCAGGCAATACACTTATACATATAAAATAATAAAAAATCAGATAAAATATTTTTTTAAAGTTAAAATAGGTTTGGGAAACATTGGTTTGCATCTCTCAAGTTGTTCTTTACATGAAGAGATGTAGGTCAAAGGGTACCCATTTGCAGTTATGAATATGAGCAGTTCTAAAGAGCTAATGTACAACAGGAGGCCTATGTCTGATAATAGCATATTTTAAATTGAAGGCTTGCTAAGAGGTTAGATTGTAGGTGCCTTGCCATACATAGAAAGAAGTGAGGGATGTGCTCATTTGCTTTCCTGTGACTATCATTTCACTGAGTGTGTGTTTTGAAAAGTCAACTTGTTTGCCATAGATATATAAAATAAAATATAAAACTAAAAAATAAATGTTAAAAAGTAGACCAGGTGGAAATCTCTATTCTGAGTCATTTGCCTCTCCCAAAATGTGAACTTTAAACTACTAAGAGAGACTCAAGGTCTAGGTTCGACCCTGCAGTGAGGCCTGAGTATCTCAACACAGAAGATTCGGACTCCCTAAGGAACATCGGGTTCCTTACCCTTGGAAGTACAGTCCTCAGTACAGAGCAGGATTTGTCTTGGATATAAGTGGTAGATCCTTGAAAAATGAAAGCACATTCCCCAGAAGTGCCAAGAGTCTGTGTTCTTTCCTTCTTCCAAATCACAGTTCCAGAGAAATGCATGGATTGGTGGGATAGTCACAGCTGTCACATCTGGTGGCCCACAACATTGTGCAATATTAAATAATGTATAATTCTCTTAATTGTATGTGCATGTGTCTGTATGTATTTTTTAATATTTTTTATTTTATGTGTACAAGTGTATTGCCTGCATGTATGTGAGTGCACCCGTGTCGTACAATGCCTCAGAGGTCAGAAGACAGCTTCGGATTCCCTTGTTACTGGAGTTAAGGACAGCTCATAGCCGCCATGTGGGTGCTGGGAATCAAACCTGGGTCCTCTGCAAGAGCAGTCAGTGCTCTTAACCGCCGAGCCATCTCTCCAGCCCGTAATGTATTTTTCTATTGTCATTTTGAATGCATTTTGGTCAAAGTAGGAGGCATAATTCATTGAAAATGTTGTGTTGATTTTAACACTCAAGTATTTAATATATAGTCCATAATTAACTTTGCCCTGGATCCACAAGTGTCAGAGCTGAGATGCTTTTATTGAACATACAGTACAAATTTGATTATTCTTCCTGTTGTAGGTAGCTTGAACTTAGTTCTGTGATGCCCTCTCAGTGACACTGTGACTATGAAACTGGCCTCTCTGTGTAGGGATTTCCTTCTTTGTCCTGACCATTGCAACTTCATTTTATTTTTGCACTGATTTATCTTCTGTTGCTATACTGATGCAATAATCTACATGACTGAATTCTATGCATGTCTGTAAACAGTTGTAATTGTTTTAGAACTGAAAACGCTAAAAGAAAAAGAGGGAGGAAGGGTAGAAAATGGAAGAAGCTACGAAGGAAAGAGTGTCAGGGTAGGGATAACAGTGTAGAGCAGAAATTTGAATTGAATTCTGTCTTTGATTTAATTTTATATTCTATATATTGCATTTTCAATGTGTTTTTATAAGCTAATATTGTCAAAACATATTCTCAAATATATAAAAGTATTTTTCCAGATATATTAAAATGTCAGTGTAATTACATTATGAGAAAAAAGTCTATTAAACATTTACCCTTTTGAGGACCACTACCATAAATGTTTGTTGGTCTGCACAGGAAACCCTAGCCTTTTTTTTTTCACACAGAAATACATGTACTCAATAACCATATTAAAAGATCCCAAGCTCCATGAAAACAGCAAGAAACTTTCTTTTTCCGTTAGAGGTAAAACCAAAGATTTATAATATGTGACAGTGGAAATTGGAACTAATGTTGATAGAATATTGGGTGAATAACGTGCATATCCTTTGACACCGCAATCATACTTCCAGAGATCTATTACAGGTAAACTAAACTGAGAAGTATGCAGGAAAACCTGACACAACACAGTGTGTGTGTGTGTGTGTGTGTGTTCATATGAGTGTAGGCATTAACCTGTCTTGGAGCATGTGTAGAGGTTAGACACAACGTCAGGTTTTAGTCCTCACCTTCCACCTTCTGTACAATGAGATTCTTGTAGTTAGTCACTGCATTTGCCGAGCTAAATGGCTCATGAGCGTCCAGGGATTCTCCTGCGTCTACCCCCATCTTTCTCTAGGAGTGCTGGAATGTTAGACATGCACTTCTGTGTCCAGCTTTGCATAGATTCTGGGGATCTGAACTCAGTCCTCACACTGGCACAAATGCTGTACCCACTAAGCCATCTCCCTAGCCCAACTGTGATTCTTTTTATTTATTGAGCTTTTGTACATTTCATACAACAGTTCTTAATCAAATTTAGACCCCCTCCCCACACCCATACTTCCACACTCCCACCTCCAGGCTTCACGCATTCTGCTGTACATGTTAAGTCCCATCCAATCAAGCATTTTACCCAGATGTCCTTCGGTGCGGTTTCATCCACTGGAATCTATTCACCCATCTAGAGAGCTTAAAGATGGTTTACTCTCCCTCACCTTAGTCATTTTAAATATTTGATTTTGTGTAATTATCGAATTCATTACTTCATCAATTGATTCATTCAACAAAATATTTATAAAGTACTTTTGATGTTCCAAATTAAGCAATAAAGAGTAAACGACAAGGGGCTGGAGAGACGGCTCAGGGGCAGCTCACTGGCTGTTCTCACAGAGGACCCAGGCTCAATTCCCAGAACCCATATGGTGGTTAACAGCCATTAACTGAAGCCAACACTCCAGTTCCAGGGGAATCTGATGCCCTCTTCTGACCTCCACAGGCAGTGCATGACACAGGTGTGCTTGTCATTAATGCAGGCAATACACTCCTACACGTAAAATAAAAATAATAAATTTTTTAAAAAGCAAATGACAAAAAAATTTAGTAAAAAATGTACATTAAAAAAGAATTAAGAGGGGCTGGAGAGATGGCTCAGCAGTTAAGAGCACTGGCTGTTCTTGCAGAAGGCCCAGGTTCGAATCCCAGCACCCACATGGCAACAACTGTTGGTAACTCCAGTTCCTTCCAGGGGACCTCACGGCCTCTGGTGCACTTACCTACATGTAGGCAATACACGCATATACATAAAATAAAAATAATAAATAAAATATTTTTAATTTTAAAAAAAGAATTAAGAAATTAAGGTGGAGAGCTGGAGAGATGGCTCAGCAACAAGAGCATATACTGCTCTTACAAAGGACCAGAGTTCGGTTCCCGGCACCCACATGACCACTAACAGTCATCTGCAACTCCAGTGCGAGGAATTGACACACTTTTCTGGCCTCCACAGGCATTGCACAACACATTGCACTTATATATACGTGGGCAAAACAGTCATACACATGAAAAAAAATTAAAAATAAATCAATCAAAAAATCGTTTAAAAAATTAAGATGGGCCAAAATACAGAGAGGGGAGATCTGTGATTATATATACTAGTTTTTATCATCTTTAGTTGTTGATGTCACCATGAAGAAGTTGGTGGGTGATCAGCATGTATGGCATGACTATAAGCCAGACAAGCTCCTTAAAACAATAGGGGGAGCTATGATGGTTTAGCCTACAGTGACCTGGGAAGGTATGAGTAAAGGATTGTCTAGATTAAGTTGGCCTAAAGACGTGTCTGTTGGTGACTGTTTACTGTTAACTGCTGTGGGATAGCCAGCCCATTGTGAGTGGCACCATCTTCTGAGGCTGGGTCCTGGCTCCTGTGAGCAGAGAAAGCAAACTGAGCAGCGTGCATGTGTTCACTCCTCTCTGCTCTTGCCTGTGGGTGTAATGTGACCAGCTGCTCCTAAGTTCCCTTTCTCCCCTCGGTTGCGTTTTGTCAGAGTAGTTTATTCCAACAACAGAAATGAAACTAGGACAAGCATAGCCTCTCTCTCTCTCTCTCTCTCTCTCTCTCTCTCTCTCTCTCTCTCTCTCTCCCCCCCAGTACCCCCCAGGAGTACTTGAATATGTGAGTTTCCAGCTTTCTGCTCTGGCCACCTCCCGCTGTCCTGCCTCCCCCCATGACCTCCATGAAAGACTCTTATTCCTCGGGAACTAGAAAACAAACTCTTCCTTTATAAGTTCATTGGCCGTAGTATTTTATAGCAGAAACAGGAAGGTAACGAATACAATTGCCTAGGACAGCTGAATGCCACGCTCCTTGGGAACTAGCTTTTGTTGGGCCCAACGTCTCCCCGAACAACCCCATACTGCTCCCTGGAAGAGCTTTCAGGGAGGCAACACAAGCCCCTTCACAGACAGGCTGCGTCCAGAGTGATGCAAAAGTGCTTTATCTGGAGTCAGGAGGAGGGACAGGGAGGGGCTAAGGTAGGAGGGTCATCCAGCAGGGAGTGAGGTCCAGGGGCGGGGTGTTCCAGGGAGGTCACGGCATTGTGTTGGTGTCGGGGCAGGATCAGCAGGTACATTCATGAGTGGCTGTTGCACAAGGAGAAGAACAGAGGTGAGGGGCAGATGCCAGTCAGAGATCGTCCATCCCGAAGATTTTGTGTAGTCCTTGATAAACAACCATGGCCTTATGGTCCTGTCCTGTCTCCTCCCTCTGTGACCTGTCGGGTCCCTGAG
>NW_008343971.1:2186492-2193017 GCF_000622305.1 Nannospalax galili
CTCTCTCTCTCTCTCTCTCTCTCTCTCTCTCTATCTATCTATCTATCTCTATCTCTATCTCTCTTTATGCCACTCTAGGTGGGATATTGTTATCCTACTTTGAAATGTTTTATTTTACCCTGAAGAACAAATTTTCTTTTGACAAATCTGCCAAAGTTCTAATAATTTGTTTAACCTGTTTTCTTGTGGAAATATGAGACGCATTGACTAAAGACATACAAGCCAAGCATTGAATAAAGATGTACAAGCCTAGCTGAAGTTGAACCACATGTTTTTAACAGACTGTAGTATGCAGGCACCCACCTTTAATGGAACCTTTTATTTTCTGTATTTTCTACAAAATTAATATTTATCCATTTTATTTCAGACTCTTTTTCACCTTCCATTCTAGGAAAGAAAGAAATTTGGCCCCCTTGGTTGGAATATCTGCTATGAATTTAATGACAGCGATAGAGAATGTGCCTTACTGAACCTCAAGCTTTACTGTCATGAAGGAAAGATTCCCTGGGATGCGCTAATTTACATAACTGGTCAGTATATGTACTCAGCCAAGGGAGCACAGCACTCAGCCAGCTGTGGAGCACAGAATTACTGCTTTACACCTGCCTGGCCTGTGTGAAGATACTGTCTCCCCCAGTGTTTAAAGGTGGCAATGACCATTGATGTTCCCTTTGTGAACTTAAGATAGAGATAAGCACATCATGAGAATATTTGCACATAGAAAATCAGGGAGATGTTTTCCCCAAGCACAATAATAGGGAAAACCTCCATAGCTCTTGCTACATTTCTTGCGACAGAAATCATTCAGTGTGATTCCTTCCAGACATTATTTGCGTGTCTACCTGTCTGTGTGTCTATCTGTCTCTCTGAGTGGTGTATATACATATTCATGTGTGTGGTGCATGTGCATATGTGTGGGTGTGGGTGTGAGTGTGGGAGTGGGGGTGGGGATGGGGGTATGGGTGTGTACATGTGGAATCCAGAGGTATAAAAGGTATTTTCTTCAATCACTCTCCACCTTTTTTTTATTTCTTTATTCTTTGAAAACTTCATGTATATACAATGTATATTGATCATATTCACCCCCCACTCTCCTCCTCCAACTCCTCAAGTTCCCCCAACATTGAGGTAGATATGGGGTTACAGACATAAATTACCAGGCCTGGCTTTTATGTGGGTGCTGGGGATCCAAACTCGGGTCTCTGTGCTTGTGAAACACGCACTTCACTGACTGAGCTGTCTCCCCAGTCCTCCCCCCACAACACTTTTTTATATACTTCACATGAATGAGCAGATTAAATCCTAACAACTTTGCTAACATTGGTTTTGTCTGTGAAATCCTTTCGAGAGCACTACAGTGATAAGTGGCAAATTGTTCTAATGAATCTGGAAATTTTCCAAGACGTTACATCAACAGAAATCACTCAGTGTGGTTCCTTCGTACTCATATTTTTGGGATGACATTGAAGCATGCTAGATGATGCATCTCCATCTGTGGAGAGAGAGACAGTGTGGCAATAAGCTGAATTCCCCCTAACATAATCTGTCAG
Source organism: Nannospalax galili (assembly GCF_000622305.1). Taxonomy (NCBI): domain Eukaryota; kingdom Metazoa; phylum Chordata; class Mammalia; order Rodentia; family Spalacidae; genus Nannospalax; species Nannospalax galili. The sequence goes on from NW_008343971.1 coordinate 2,188,043, forward strand.
GCAAATGCTCCCACTTTGCATCTATCTTTCCTTCCTTGCTTGACAGCAATTATTTATAAGGTATGAATACAGTTTGAACGTCTTGCAACAAATATGTGGTTCCATTTTGCTCTTGGGCCCAAACAGAAGCAATGTCTCATGGGAAGTGTGTATGTTTTAGAATCCTGCAGTCACTGGTGAGTCGATACTCAGAACCAATATTTGGAAGCAAAAGAAGGAAGAAATACTCGAATAGAGCCCAGCGGCTCCCATGTACCTGTTCTGTGAAAAACAAAAGTAAAATTACTAGGTTAGAGTACATATGTTGGATTTTTTTCTTACTTTGAAAAAATTAACTTTTATTACCTTTGGGGGACATAGTAGGAAAAAATTATCCACTTTCAACACCAAATAAATGTGGATACAAATAAAACCATTAAAATTTGGGTATGTCTATCTATGTAAAATAACAAGCAGTGACATATTTTAAAATGCAAACTCCTTTTTAGGCGAAATCACTTATGGCGGGAGAGTGACAGACACCTGGGATCAGAGATGTCTTCGAACTGTCTTGAAAAGATTTTTCTCTCCTGAAACACTGCAAGCTGATTATAAATATTCTGAATCGGGTGAGTGACTTTTATGAAAAAGACCCTCCCCAAGAAGCCACAGATGGCATCCTTCAGTTTTCCATGTAGGTGTCCCATGTCCATCCTCACAGCTCCATCTCTCCACTTTCAAAGCTGGTTTGATAGCAAGAACACAGAGATGTGTGTTAGATAGCAGCCACTGGGGATTATTGCTTCATTACATGTGATTGCATTATGTCTGAATGCGTTTTCAGAGCTGTGGTCTGATATATTCTCAATGTAATTAGAGAACACTTCCATTACCACAAATTGAGTAAAGAAGATTTGTGAATTAGAGATAGTTCATTACGAATCAGACAGTAGGTAGACTAATGGCCTTGGGTGTTAAGTGCCCTTGGAGGGAGCAACCTGACCAGTACAGCGTAAGCTCACAAAAAAAAAGCTGCTACCACTGAGTTCTTAGAGGCTCTTTTGATTCGACCATATGTCTTTGTTATCATTAGGGGAAAAGGAGTAATCCTATAGTCCAGCATTCTGAAAATATAGCCTTTGGCTTGAGGAATTGGAATAAATCGATGCAAAGGTAGTCTCTAACACAAGCACAAATTTGGAGTCCTTAATGAGACACACCTTCCAACGGTGTCCAGAATCCTGGAAGAGATGTTCTGAAAAAAATTAGGATGCAAATTTCTGATACTCCAGGCCTCAGGAAATATTAATGTAGTTATGGGACTGGAGAGATGGCTCAGTGGTTAAGAGTGAGACTTGCCCTCGAAGATGGCCCAGATGTCAGGTGGCCCACAGCTGCCGGTAGCTCAAGCTCCAGGGATTCTAACATTCTCTTTCTGGCATCCACAGGCACCTCACCACTCACAGACACACACCTAGACAAGTGATTTTTTATTAAAATAAAACTTTAAAAATTAACGTAACTAGATGCAACCATGAAAGCATGGGGGCTTAGGAAAAGCGGCTTCCTTCCTCTATGTGAGACAGCCCCCATCTGGACCAGGCAGAGAAGAATCAAGCCTGGCAGCAGAAAGCCAATCCATTTGACACACATTTGTTGTCTGTGATTTGAACAACAGGCATCTATTTTGCCCCCATGGCTGACAGCATACAAGAGTTTAAGGACTACATTGAAGATTTACCACTGATAGATGATCCAGAAATTTTTGGAATGCATGAAAATGCCAACCTAGCTTTCCAGGTATGTGGTCCTTCAACTTAAGATACATATTTATATCGAGTATCTAAACCCACCACTCATCACTTACCCCCTGACTAGCTCTCTGAGTTACGTCCTTTCAGTAAAGAATTGAAAGAGTGGTTAGCCTTCCTTTCAACAGTGATTCTAATTTAGCCTGTTGCCTTTGAGCACTTAATGAGGCAGACCTTTCAACAGAATCCTAAGGTCACAAATTTTCCTGCCACTTACCAACCCCTCCCTCTCTACTCTTCTACCTAGTCTGTCCCTTTCACTGCTCATAGTGCATCAGAACGTGGGGCTTTCGACAAGATATATAATCCTTTCTCTTCTGCTCTTCTCCCACTGTACTGAGTACGTTTGTCTCAAGTTACACAAGTGTCTATGAGTCTATACATGGTTCGATCATAAGAGTACAGTTACAAATGTCCAAAGCATCATTTCTTGTCCTTTTGGCTCAGGTACAGCGCACAAATGTTCAAAGTAGGTAAATCAGCACTGTTTCCTCAAAGCACAGTTGATCAAAGAATACACTGGAGTATTTTACTTCTCTGTCAAGACCTTCTGATGCTGTACACTTTCCTGACAATAGGAGGCATGGCATTTGAGGGTCTCTCATGACACTATCCACCCTCCCAGCTTAATCTTTCCATGCACAAATATCTGTAGTCAACAGCCTGTGTCTTTGGGGGCCCCAGAAATCTTTAAAGGTCAGGAATTAGATTTGCTCTGGAAAGGTTGAAAAGGATCATCTTTTCAACTTCAATTCCACCCCACATATGTGTTGAGGGTAAAGTCTGCCTAGGTATCAAAGAATCTACACAGAGAAACATTGGAATCCTTAGAAAGAGCACTGAGAGGTCAGTGTTCTCACACCTCATTTCACATTCCGCCAATGAAACTGCTTCATTCTACAGGTGATATGTGTCCTGTTTTTCCTTGTTCTACTTTCAGGAGGAAAAACTTGTGGCTAAACTGTTGTCAATATTTACTCCACTCTGACTACTTGTCCTAAAAGTGGAAGGGGGGAATGCAGGAAGGGGAGGAGAAGATAAAAATGAGAATGTTGTAAGGGTCATTGTGTCTCGGGAGAGCAGCTCTGTGGGGATGAAGCCCTGGCCCTGTGAGCCGGCATGTGGGTTTCGTGTTTTCCGTTGGTGACAGAAGGACTGGGCGAGAACAGATATATAATGAGGCCCCAGACGTGTCTTTCTCTGCAGTCTTTTCTTCCACTTTTCTGGATTAGTACATTCCTCTACTCGAACTTCTTTCCTTGAAGCAACTGTCCTTTTACATTTCATAAAATTCTGATAAGATTTCCAACCACCACCACCCTGCACAGAGGCAGACATGTGAGCCAAGCTTAGTCAAAGTCTGCACCCTCTTCCTCAGCTACGCTAACATGTCCAAAGAATATTGCACCACCTAGATACAGATGCTGAGTTGCAGGGAAGACTCTCTTCTTGAAACAGTCTGTCATGTATCTGCCGTCACCTGTGATCTTTTCCCTACCATTCCCACACTCTCGGCCCCACCCCACCCCCATCACCACATAGAAGTATCTTTGCCATAGGAAAGAATAGGGACAAATCAGAAAGAAACAGCTACACATGGGCAGGAAAAAGATTATATCTTTTTGTGCCTGCGTAGGGAAAGCAAAAGTCTATCTGTACTCTCTCAAGGTCCCAAATGAACCAGAAAATTAAACTGGTATAATTGGTATAGGTTCACAGGAGAAAAACTTACAAATTTAATAAAAGTTTTATGTGACACCAGTAAAAAGCAAAGCCCCAAAGAAGTGCTAAAACCTACATAGTTTGGTTTTATGTTAAACAAGGAGAGGCCATTATGGGAAAGAAACTAAACGATGTGGAGGGGCCGGGGAAGATAAGAAGTATTTGAACAAGCTCTGTTTCTACCAGATCCCCATGGAATCTGGCTCTGGAAGGGCAGCTTCATGTAGGAGTTTTTATCTCCTGTTTTCAGAAAGAATGAAAGAGGAAGATTAAAATGTCCTTCCTCCATCTGCTGTCTCCAAGTTGCCATTAGCTAGAGATAATCCTTATGTCAGAATGGCTCATTACAGAATAACATGTTCTGCTCCCTAACCCAGGACCCAGGTTAAGAAATTCTGCCTCTTTTAATCAATTTTGTCTTAACATAAAAGCCCAACCCTACTTCTTCGTACTCTCAGCAAGTTCTACCTCTATACAAGCTTATTAGAAACTAGTAAAGGACAGGAAAGGGGCAGGGAGGGAGGCAGGGCTACGTGTCCCGACCACATGTCAGCAGCCCCCTCTGCTGCTGTCTGAGCCTGGCCTCAGCACCCCAAGCACATTGCCAAAATGTTGCTCTCTAAAACTGACTGAAAACACACAGGACATAAAGGGAAAGCAAATTGTTTTGACAATGGACTTTAATGTTTCTATGACGAACAGCCAGATACCAAATGACCAAAATATCAAAGCTATCATCCCATGTATGCATCAAATTCTGATCAACAATGGAACCAAGCTGGTCATCTTTGTGAGTTACTGGCCAGCCTGATTGATGGTGTCCTTAGAGTCAGTTGCTATAGAAGTCAATGCTACTGAACAAGAATGCTCTATTCTTTTAAAAATTTACTCATTGAGGCTGGAGAGATGGCTCAGCAGTTAAGAACACTGGCTGTTCTTGCAGAAGACCCAGGTTCAAATCCCAGCACCCATATGGTGGCTAACAACCATCTATAACTTCAGTTCCAGGGGATCAAACACCCTCTTCTGTCCTCCGAGGGCACTGTGTGAAATGGGTGCACTTACACACATGCAAGTATAACACTCATACACACAAAATAAAAATAAATAAACCAAGAAAAAAATATTTATTTTTTATTTTTAATTATGTGTGTATGTGGTATGCATGTGAGAGTGCACGTGCCCTTAGAGGCCAGAGGCACCAGATCCCTCCCACCCCTACCCAGAGCTGGAGTTCCAGGTGGTTATGAGCAGCCTGACATGGGTGCTGGGAATGGAACTCAGGTCTGCTATAAGAGCAGTACGCTCTCTTAACCACCCAGCCATCCATCTAACCCAGTGTTCTGTTCTTTGTTTGTTTGTTTGTTTTTGGTTTTTTGTTTTTTTTTTTTAATTTTCAAATTTTATTTTCAAGTTTTTTTTGTATGTGAGTGCACCGGGGTCATGTGATGCCGTGGGGGCCA
>NW_008343971.1:2193438-2193724 GCF_000622305.1 Nannospalax galili
AATTCTTTCCAAGGCTATTGACATTGAGACGTTTTCACATGCATTTCTAATCTCTATATACATGACTATCACACGGTCACAGTCGCCCACCTTCTGAGCTCCTTGGCATCTGAGCATTAATACAAACTCGTCAGGTAGACAGCCTTCGTCTCCCACTAGAGACTCAATACTCTGCCATCCCTGCTACTGTCCACTGTGCTGTCAGTACCCCCATCCATTCCCCCCTATCTGCCCTTCTGGTAAATCTAGTCAGCCAGAGGACCCTGTTCCAGGAGGATCAGCTCTT
>NW_008343971.1:2198647-2234499 GCF_000622305.1 Nannospalax galili
TTATATTGTCATGGCCAGATTGATTTTGTCTTCAGGAGATCTACGGTGGCCCAATTCCAATGTGGGTCAGAAGTTTTCAGAGTTTCTCCTTAGGTCTGGAATCTTCTAAGGATGATTTTGGCCTCAGGAACTTGGGTGTTGGACTGACCCGAGATCCCGGCTGTGGCCGTGCCATGCAGGGATGCAAAGGCAGATGGGGAGGGAAGAAGCCCCAAGATTTCCCAGGGAGTGGATTGAGTAGCTGGGTTGTACTGGATGCAAAGGATCAGGGAGAGTAAAGGTAAGCCTCGGAGCCCCAGAAAGAGTCTGTCAGCCCCAGAAAGAGGCTAGTGAGTGTTGCAGGATCAGGGAAGTAAGGGGAGTTGAGGGCGGGGCCAGGTCCAGAAGCAGTACTCCTAGGGCCCAGGGAAGGCACTAAGTTGGTCTGGGTGAAAAAGATCAGGAAGCAGTATTGGTTCCCCAGGTTCCTGGGGCCCCAAGAGTAGGAATGGCGCAGGGCCAAAACTAGGAGTAGAGAACAGCGGGGGAGATGGAAGGGTGAATGTGGCTTGGGGAGTCAAAGCGCGGAGGGCTGCGCTATAGACTTACCCCAAGAGGTCTGAGGATGGGAGTGCAGGCTAGGAGAGTTAGCCGGTGGTGCAGGTCCCAGGAAGCAGAGAGAGGTGAGGGTGGGGCCAGGTCCAGAAGCGGTGCTCCTGGGACTAAGTTGTTCCCAAGAGGTCTGAGGATGGGCCAGTGTTCTGTTCTTAAAGAAATAAGTGAGCCCAGAAGTGGAAGAGGCCTGTGTCCACCCAGCTGCTGAGTCTGTTATCCCACTGGAAAACTTGTGCTTTTCTATGTAGGAAGAAATAAATGGGACAGATACTCTGGGAACATGATTAAAGCCAAACCAGCTAAAATGGAAACTTGGTACACTTTCCTTCCAAGCTCAGGGACATCTGTGTCCATGTTATGTCTACAGCACCATAGGGAACCATGTGTGTCAGTCTGCCTTGTAGGCTAGCATTTTTAATAAAGAAGGAGCTGAACTGCTTTGCCAAGCTTGGAGAGCTCCAGCCAGAGCTGCAGACAAACCCACTTATCACTTCTATACTGGACAAAGTCAATGAAATTTCTATTAATGGGAGAATAGCTTTTATCTTCCTTACTAATGCTCTCAAGAAGCAGATGCGGGCAGATCTCTGTGAGACGGAGGCCAGCCTGATCCTGTACTGGTCTACATAGTGAATTCCAGGCCATGAAGTTATAGCCAAACAAGATGAACAGCTCTAGAGATCTGTTGAACAACATTGTGTCTATAGTCAATAATAGTATATACTTAAAATTTGATTAAAGGCGGACTGATGAGATGGCTCAGTGGGTAAAGACACTTGCTGTCAAGCCTGATGACCTGAGCTCAATCCTTGGGACCCACATGATGGAAGGAGAGAACTGACTCCTGCAAGTTATCCTCTGATCTCCACACACCCATACACATGCTGTGATATGCATGCCCCCTCCCTACACAGACACACACAGACACACATAGACACACACACAGACACACACACACACACACACACACACACACACACACATACTTTTTAATGTTAAAAGGGGGTTTTGTTTGTTTTTTGGTCTTTTTGAGACAGGGTCTCCCTGTAGGCCCAGCTGACCTGGAACTCACTATGTAGACCAGGTTGGCCTTGAACTCACAGAGATCTGCCTGCCTCTGCCTCTCAAGTGCTGGGATCAAAGAAAGGCATGTGCCACCAAACCCACACTAAAAAAATGTTCTTAAAAAAATTTTGATTAAGAGAGTACCTCTCATGTTGTATTCTTGCCACAGTTAAATTCATGTTTTTGTTTTGGAAAACTTCACTTATTTCTGTATATTCACTATATGTGCAGAAAATTACATCTTGAGAAGTTGGTCTTCACTGTTCTATCTCTTACCACCATTACAGTACAAAGAGACTAACACTCTAATCAACACCATACTTGAGGTTCAGCCAAGATCAGCTTCTGGTGGAGAGGGAAAAAGCAATGATGAAATTGTCCAGGAACTTGTTGCTTCTGTCCGGACCAGAGTTCCAGGTAATAAATACTTCTTGGCATCTATATATAATGGGAATTTTCAGGATCTACTCCGAACTAAATGGTAAGCAGATGTTCAGGCTTAATTTTTTCATAAATTTTTCTTTCCCTGGAGAGCTCTTCTCACATGGACCTCTCCGTTTAGAGTCCAGAGGGCTCCTCTCCCTCAACAGTTCACCTGCAAAAAGCAAGGGGAGTCAATGGATTATTGTACTAAAATTCCTTCTGGGAGGCATGCATGGCTTCCAGCACCACCCCCCCCCCCGCCATCCTTACCACAAAACAAGGTATAATTCCTCCAAATTACAGTTTGGAGAACCAAAGAGTTTATTTGGGCTTCCACACAGATCAGTGAGTGGGTGGGGGATTATTTGCAGAAGTGTGCACATGAGTGGGCTTCCCTCCTGCATTGTGGCCAGGACACTGTGACCTCCTGGCGGTGGCCCAAGATGGCCACCCCCCTCTCTCTGCACCCCCCCACCCTGTCTTTAGTCCTTCCCCCATGTACCACTCAGGACAGCTGGTTGGATGGAAGACATGACTGACTCTCTCTGCCCCTCCCCTCCTACAGAATGTCCATAGTCAAGTTTGTTTGTGGCAATCAGAGCAAGCCAGTGAAACTAAGCTTGAGAAGAAGGCATCTGTCCACAGCTTGCCAGTCTAGCTTGTCAGGCGGAAGAAAAGTCCATACAACACTTAACAGCCCGTGTAACTTTAGCCAGGCTTTTCTCTAAGCTCCATGATTCCAAAGTCTTAGGCCTGTGCTATCCAAGCAGTAGCTGCCAGCCACATATGGCAACTTGTTAACCTTAAATAAATTTAAAACAGTGACCTTTATTACACTAGACATGTTTCAAGTGCTGCTGTATTGAACATTTCCATCATTGTTTAAAGTTTTACTGGAGTTCACTTTGGTATTTTCTGCATTCAAGAGAAATGGCTGTGAGTTTAACTTAGCTGGTGAGTTGTGGCATATTCCTCAATGGTTATAAGAGACCTACTATCCCACTTTCCCTAGACTGACAATAGACTTAAGTCCCTAAATCTAATGTTCATGGTTGGAAGTGATGTCATAATAGGAGAAAAAAACATCACCGAGGCAGAGAAAAAAAAAAAAAAAAACATGATGGAGTCCTGCCAGTGCTCATAAGGTCTCAGAAGAAAATGGGTCATGTAACCTCAGAAGAACCCTAATATCTGCCTCCAGGAAGTGGGATCTCAAAACAGAATGCCCACTTGCCAGGGAGGTCTGTTGATATTGAAGCAAACTATGTCAGTTATTTTAGGAAGCAATTTCTCATCAATAAATATGAGGTAGAGGCCTGGGTGGAAGGATGCACAGACAGGTAGAGGGCTGGGTAGAAGGATGCACAGATGTGTAGAGGGCTGGGTGGAAGGATGCACAGACAGATAGAGGCCTGGGTGGAAGGATGCTCAGACAGGTGGAAGACTGGGTAGAAGGATGCACAGACAGGTGGAGGGCTGGGTGGAAGGATGCTCAGACAGGTGGAAGACTGGGTGGAAGGATGCACAGATGGGTGGAGGGATGCAGAGATAGCAGACTTGCTTCAGAGTCCCATTGACAATAAGGAAATTTTTCTGTCCCCACTTCATAAACCTCACACTTTCCCTGTGAAATGGAAGGCAGGCTTCCCTATACTTCATTAAATTTATTCTTTTCCAATGAAATGAGAAGAAGGCCATCTGCTGAAACTGAGAGACAGGAGGTCCAACCCGACACAAAAGAACTGAGGGTTTGAAATTGCCCCTAAGGAGAATGGTACAGGGGGGGAGCTAAAGCCCGGGTGACCACAGTGAACCAAGAGACCAGACTGACCTACACTGATGGGTGATATTTCTCCAGCAATAAAATAGTGAGTGCTTAAGAAGAAATCTGATGCATGTATTTTAGAGCCATATACTTGCTCACACTTTGCACAGATATGTAAGGAAAATGTAGTTCCTTCCCTTTTCAAAACCCACATGGTTCATCTGAGCTGCCATTTGAAGGACTGGGGGTGAGAAAGACCAGATCAATTTTCCCTCATATTTGAACCATATATATTCAACCAGTGTTCTTTGAGTAATACTCAATAACTCTGGATAAACTCTGAGTCTCAGCCTTAGTCTGCCACTCCCACCCCATTTCTCCTAGATGCAATGCAGGTGTGCAGGGAAGAAGAAGGTTTGTACACTCATTAGAGAGAAGATGATGCAGTATTCCCGCCCCCTCTGGCATCAGGAATTATCTCTTGTCTACCAGGTCTCTCTGTAGCATTTGCCACTGGGGTTTTCAGAGTTTTGTAGTCCATTCTATCAAAGCCAAATGTATCGTGTATGAATGTGTGTATGTGTGTGTGTGTGTGTGTGCACATACATGCATGTGAAAGTCAGAGAACTTGTAGAAGTTGGCTCCCTCCTTCCACCATGTAGGTCCCAGCTATTGAACTCACATTTGTGAGTCTTAGCGGCAGGTACCTTTACCTGCTGAACCATCTCGCCAGCGTCAAATGTATCTTCTTAGGTCCCTTGGCCACACTTCTGTGCCCACTGTGTTGACACAAAGCCCTTACTCAAACTTGCAGATTCCACTGAATCACACTGACTTTCATTTCATCCCTTTCCTCTTAGCTGCTCCCCATGAATGCTCAGAAAGGGAGCAGGCTGCTCTTTATTAATTCAAGCCTTCCCTTTCTATTAGTCCAGTCAGTCTCTTTTGCTCCACTAAAGCAACCAAGGACCTGCCTACTCATGGCCAAGCCAGAGACCACCTAGTTCAGACTGACACGGAAGATCAAAATAATCATGAGACGTGAGATGTTGATTTAATTTTGTTTTCTTTTGTTTTGAGACAGGGTCTCCCTGTAGCCTAAGCTGGCCTGGAACTCATATGAAGATCAGGCTGGCCTTGATCTCACAGAGATCTACCTATTTCTGCCTCCTGAATGCTGGAGTTAAAGATGTGTGTAACATACCTGGCCTGGCTTGATTTAATGTTTTATACACACATACACACACACACACACACACACACACACACACACACACTTTTTCCCCTGATACCCATTAATTTAAGCCTTTTGGGGGTGTAACTGCTTCAATATAAACACAGGTGGATTATCCAGAGTTAGAAATAATAAAATACTGTCACAACATAAATGCCACATTTAAACTATGTGTATCTGACTTAAATGACTCAACATTTAAACTATGTGTATCTGACTTAAATGATGAGGACAAAAAATAAGCTTTAGAAAAAAAATATTTTTAAGCCAGGGCCCAGGGAAATGGCTCAGCAGGTAAAATGCCTAGCAAGCCTGAAGATCTGAGTTCAACCCCAGAAACCACATAAAGGTAAAAGGAGAGAAATGACTCAACAAAGTTGTCCTCTGACTTCCACAGGTGTTCCTGGCATGCATGTGACTGCACTTACACATCATACACACAAGCAATAATAATAGCTAAGATCTTTTAAAAGATAAGCCCTGAACTTTTGCTTCTCCTGAATGTGCCTTTAAAGTGCTAGAATTATAGGCCTACAACACCATGCCAGGTAGGAAAACAACTGGACTCCAAATACTGACTCAAGTACTAATGCTCTGTTAACAACTTGTTTGAATGGCTTAGGCAAGATACTTATTCCCCATGGATTTTAATTTCTTTGGCAATAAAAATCAAGGGATTAGAGATCTTAGCCTTTTCTCTTGGATAATTCTACTAAAAAAAATGCTTATGATGGTCCTTTAAGCACAGACATTATTTTTACTTTTAATATCACTTAAAGACATGGAAATAGAACTTATATGTGCATGTAACTCTTAACAACTATTAAACCATAACAAATTGAGGAATAAAAGAAAGATGTCAATGCAATTAAGATGACATTTTAAATAAATAAATAAATAAATAAAAATAAAAATAAATTTAAAGAGATAAGCCCACGACAGTAGCTGTGGTGTGAGAACAAAAATCAAAGATGTTTGATCTGAAAGACTCACTATATACGTTTCAGAAATCCTGCACATAGAGGGTGCTTCCGACAGCCTTTTCGTCAAGGACTCTCGAGGCCGCTTGGACTCTTTGACCACCGTCCTTGGCCAGGAAGTGGACCGGTTCAACAATCTGCTAAAGTTAATACACGTATGAGAGCTCACCTTCCTCATTGCTGCTGGGTAGCCATGCCTCATAAGAGCATTTCAAGAATATGAGTTTACTCAGAATTCTCCATTGCCACCGTTTTCAAAGCTTCTGTTTGGCTATGCTAACAACTCTTTTCAGACCCAGCTTGTCTAAGACTGAGTTGGTATTCCCTTATTCTCATAACATTCTGTGAATGCATGACATTACAAACCCTCAGGCTCCTCAGTGTCCTAATGTATACAGCCTTAGAGTTACCATCAACTCACTAGAAAGTCAGAGGTCTAAGCACTCAGTGAAGAGTGGAGTAGACCATTTGTATCACCTGTCAACAAAGCAACACCTGCAAGTGATCAGTCTGCCTCAATCTTAGACGTTGCATAAGTGGGAACTCAGTCAGTTGATTGTATGAAATTCTAATTTTGGGACTATGGCACCTAGTCAGGCAGGCACCAAGGTCAACAGACCACATGGCGGTGTCAGGACTCCTCACCTTCTGTATCCGATGAATTAGGTTGCAGAGTAAGCCACTGTGATAAAGACCTCAACGGTTCTGTCTAGTGCTGTACATAGTTCATTCTGCTCTGTGAGCTTTTCCAGGGAGAAGCAGGTTGGCTGGCCAGCAGATGGAAAACATCACCCTGTACTGCTCCACATCTCCCAGGACTGCTGCTGGCCTCTGCCTCTTGTTGAGAGGAAGAGGATAAAGAACAAAATTTTTGTTATTTTAGTCTTCGAGAATTTCATACATAAATACGATGACTCTTGATCATATCCACCCCTCCCTCCCTCATCCAATTCCTTACTCCATTGCGCTCCCAATTTCATATCCTCTTCTTTGTTTTTTAACATACAATACACTGAATCCACTTAGTGTTTCCTTGCTTGCATTGATGTAGGGCTGGCCATTGGAGGAGGAGCAACCTACCAAGGGACCCACCGCTAGGAAAAAAAAATTAAAAAATAAAAAAACCAGCTCTCCCTCTTTCAGCAGCCATTAACCGCCTGTAGCTCCTGGACTTGGAGTAGGGGCCTTGAGAGACCTTCCCCCATCCATACTAGAACGTTGATTAGTTGGACCTTGTGCAGGTCTCACGCAGGCTACAACTGTTCAGAGTTCATGGATGCAACATCCCTGTCATCCAGAAGACACTAATTCACAGCCATCTTCCTGGTCCTCAGGTTCCTACAATCTTTCCACTCCCTGTTCCACAATGTTAAGGGACAGGTTTTAACAAGTGTTTCTGACACCAAGAGACCCTCTGATTGTCAGCCAGAGGGTGGGTCTCAAATCTAAGTATCTCTCCTTTCTGCTATAACTTTGAGGAGTGGCCACTCCTGGGTAGAATGGTCAGTAGCATGAGGTGGTTCTCAACCTCTTCCTTCCTCCATATCTCTTATGGATTCTATGGTTCTCAACACATGATCGAGTTCATTTTTCCCTTAACTTGGAGGGCTGATGGACTCCATGCCCACTACTGGGGCCCCTGGAAACACATCTCCTGCTTCCCTTCTCTCCACTGCACTAGGCTCTGCTTAACCTCCTGCCCCAAGTTATACTCCTGTGGTCATATGATATAAAAATACATGAAATATTGAAGAGTCTGGCCCAGCAGTGCACGTAGAGGATGGACCTAGTTGGTGAGCCCTTCACAAGTGTCCTCTCCTCTTGATAACTGCACTCATAAAGTGCAATGATCTTTTTGTTCTCTCAGATTTCCCTAGAAACACTCAACAAAGCCATTGCTGGACTCGTGGTGATGTCTGAAGAAATGGAAAAGGTGTATAACAGTTTCCTCAACAACCAGGTCCCGTCTCTGTGGTCTAACACAGCTTACCCATCCCTGAAGCCACTGGGATCATGGGTCAAAGACCTTATCCTAAGGACTGCATTTGTGGACGTAAGAGATCATTTCTTCAGGGTTTGATTAATTTGACAGTGTGGCTAGCCCTAAGGTCTTGAGGGAGCTCTAACTAGCAAATATTAGGGATATTTGATCCCAGAAAAACAGAAACTTCTAGAATGGCATCACTTTGAAGGTCTTATGCAGACTATAGTGTCATTGTCCCTAGGTTCTTATCTGCACATTGCTTTTCAGTTCCAGGCCATTCTTGATGTTTTTGTTGTAGTGTGTGGGATCCCATCATGAGGTACAGAACAGCCTGGCATGGTGCCACACAACCAGATGTACCTTTGCTGCCCTCAGTGTCTCATCCCCTATCCTAACATGGTTCCAGGTTTGTAGTCAGGCTGCTAGATGGAAAGGGGCCAGTAATATGGGGTGAAGACTAGCTCAGGACTCAGATTCCATCCTCCAAACATAGCTTTGACTTAGAGAAGACACTGCCTCAGAGACAGAGTACATTATAAAAGTGTGTTTCTCCTTCAGCTGTGGCTCAAAGGAGGACAGCCCAAGTCCTTTTGGATTTCCGGGTTCTTCTTTCCTCAAGGATTTCTCACAGGTACTGAAAAATACCCATAAGAAACGTTGTGGTTGATTTCACACAGGGTTTCTAGGAATCAGCAGTGTGGCTGTTGATGGCCTGGCTGGCCCCGCTGATCTAGAACAATCCACTGAAAGAGCACTTTTTCAACACTGGGGAGAAAAAGAGGGCAGAATAGACATGCCCTGGTAACCTAATCCCAGTTCTTCTAAGTGTGGGTTTGACAGGCTGAATCCATCAATGCATAGCTAGTTACTCAACTCCCCATGTGACTTACACTCAAAGGCACCAACTGCTGTCCATAGCATATGTTCCAGCTCTAAGCAGCTTCCTTCCCTATAAAAAATACTTTTTTCTTTGTGAGGTCAAATCTCATGTAGCCCAGGTTGACCTTGAATTCACTGTACACCCGAGGATGACCCTGGACTTCTAATCTTCCTGCCTTCACCTGCCAATTGCTGGGATGACAAGTGTATGCCACCACACCCCAGTTTTATGCAGTTCTGAGAGTGGAACTCAGGGCTTCCATGCTAGGAAAGCACTCTACTAGCTGAGCTACATCCCCAGCCACAGACACATTCTTGCTGTCCCTCTATCAGTCCTTGGGGAATTTGGATAAAGATTCACAGGAAGATCCATACTTGGGGCTTCTACATGCTCAGCCTTCGGTTTTCCTCATTCTTAATCCCTAATAAACAGCCGTATAAACAAGGTGAACAAAGTCCTGAAGTGAGGGAAACTTGCTCTGAAGCTTCTCATGGTTTGTCACCCTCGAGGCAAGACAACGGTCTTGGCCTTCTTTTTCCTTTCTAAAGATTTTGTTTGGTGTGTGTGTGTGAGTGTGTGTGTGTGTGTGTGTGTGTGTGTGTACGCACTTGTATGCACACATGCATTCAAATGGCTACAGAGGCCAGAAAAGGGTGTCAGATTCATTGGAACTGCAGTTACAGGCAGTTATGAGCCACCTGATGAGGGTACTGGGAACCGAACTCGGGTCCTCTGCAAGAGTAGCAAGTATTCTTAACCACTAAGCCGTCTCCTCGGCCCCCGTTCCTCTCTTTTTAATCATGATCTGAACTTACATATCCTGTGGGTCCTTAGCCTCCAGCACCACTCCAGGCTTCTACACTCTATGAACTGTTAATAGCTTGGGTTTCTTTTGTACTACTTTTTCTTACATTTATTTATTAGGGTGTGAGGCTGTGTGTGCCACAGTGCACATGTGGAAGTCAGAGGACAACTTGCCTGGGTTAGTTCTTTCCCTCAACCATGTAGGTTACAGGGATTGAACTCAGGTCTTCAGGATTGGCAGCAGGTGCTTTTACTCCCTGTGTCACCAGCCCCCAGGTGGCTTGGATATCTGTGGAGAGGAAGCTCACTGATGCTAGAGCAGCCTGGTTGGGCTGGGGGAACACAACGTATGTCGAGCAGCAATGTTCTTTAAAGGTCCCACCCTTTTATATTTTCAGGAACACTTCAAAACCATGCTCGGAAGTATAATCTGCCCATAGATGAGCTGAGTTTCAAGTACAATGTGATTCCCACCTACCGGGATCAAGCTGCTGTGATAGAAGCTGCCAAGTCTATGTGCTTTGGAGAAGTACTGCCCATGGACCTGGAGGTATTGACTACCTGATCACATGGCAAAGAAGCTTCTATCACATTGTCATTAGAGAATTCAGCCAGTCTCCCCGGCCCCATTCCCCCACTGCCTCCTATTTGCAGGAGTGGGAGGGTAATACAGTATTCATTCATTCCCCAAGGCCAGCTCCTTGGCAGCAGCTACAAGGGAACTCCTCAAATGTAGCCAGGTTTACCGAAATATTTTTCTGCATCAGGCTAGTTTACTTAGACGCTAGCAGCAATGTGCATCACCTTACAGAGGCAGTATAGAAACAAGAGTTGCGGAATCAGACAAGCTTGGGTTTGAATCTTGGTTTCTCCCTTATCAGCCATGTGTGCTGACGCAGTTGTTCACATATCTGAACTTCTGGTTCTCATCTGTAAAACTAGGCTGATGATGTGATTCTCAGGAATGGAGTTGCACACATCATGTATCCAACACTTGGTATACTCACAATGAGTTACTAGTAAAATCTGTCTATACCAACCACTCAGCAGCCTTCTAGCAGAACCAAAGTGCTGGCTTCATGCATTCACTAACTAGAACACAGTAGATAACTGATGGGCATGTGCTATGAGAGCAGTCTAAAAGTTTGTTTGGTTTGGAGGAGAAGGTTATTACATTTATTTGTTTCTTTGTTTGTTTGTTCATTTATTCCCTTTATGTGTGTGAATGCCAAAGTAGACATGAGGAGGTTAGAAGTCAACTAGAGAGAATAGGTTCTCCCTTTCCACCCTGTATGTCATAGGAACTGAACTCGGGTCATCAGGCTCGGCATTAAACACCTCTACCTCTACCCACTGAGCCACCTTGCTGGTCCTACAAACAGTTTTCTAAAGTCGTTTACTTTCCCACTACAGTGATGTTCCATGTACAGTCCCAAGGCCAACAGAGTCAGCATCACCAGGGAACTTGGGAAATGTACATTTTTAGACCCCACTCCAGACTTCCTGAGTCAAAAACTCTGTGCTAGTGTCCGGAAATCTGTATTTTAACAAATTCCTTTTTAGGCTGGCTTGAGCTCACTATGTAGCTGAGGATGACCTTGAATTCCTGATCCTTCTGTCTCCACCTTCCAAGTGCTAGTATTGCAAACGTCTGCCAGCTTACTAGGTCTATGCAGCGCTGAGGGTTAAGCCTCGCACATGCTGGGCAACATTCTACTGGCTGAGCTTCATTCCCAGCCCTATTTTAACAAATTCTATAGGGAGTTCCTAAATCAAGGAAGTTGGAGAACCACGTCCAAAACATGAGTGATTCTCAGCCTTGGCTCCAGCTTAGGATCACCTGAAGAGCAATAAAGCGCTAATGTCAGGCTAGACCCTGATTATATGAACCTCACAAATCGTCCCAAAAATTGATGCTTTAATAAGAATTCCCATTCTGTGGTAAACAGTCAGGGCTGAGGACGATCACAGTCAATCTGAGTGACCTAGCTTAGCTGTGCTGAGGCCCCATTGATAGGGGAGGATAGCCTCACCCCACTGTACTTTATTCATTATTTTCTACGTGTGCTGTGAAATCAAAGACCTAGTTCAGATTGCTTTTTCCAAGAAAGCTTTCTACACATTGGTATAGTTGGAATGAATAGCTTTCTTAATCTTTCCTTAGAATATCATGGTATTTATTTATAAGACTTGCTCCTGGGTAATTCTGTCAGTACCCATCCAACTCAGATCTGATTGACTTACTCTTTGCTCTGATTAGCAAAACCATACAAAGATCAAATTGACCCCACATTCCTGGTGTGCTCCATGAAATACTACAAGATCCATGCCTCTTAACTACCTATATCTTAAAATAATAGTAAAAAGGCATTTCTTTTAATTTTTGTTTTAGCATCATTTTTTTTTAAATAAGCAGGAAATAAATTTAAATATCCACCCCTCATAATTTTGAGACATTTTTGGTCAGAAGGTGTTGCAGACCCCATGACAGGAATAATGAAAGTGTCAGGTATATAAAATGACCAAGAAACAGAAGTTCGGGGCACCAAAAGGTGAAGTCCAGCCTAATGGATGAATTCACTATAGAGCTGTGTATAGATTCACTACACATTGCCTGTACCATGGGGCTCCTATACCCAGAATTGCCCAGATTTCTCCCCACCCGTGTGTGTGTATGTGTGTGTGTGTGTGTGTGTGTGTGTGTGTGTGTGTGTAAAGACAAGAAAAGCACTCTACAAGGACTAGGGAGATGGCTCACTTGGCAAAGTGTTTGCCATGCAACCATGAGGGCCTCAGTTTGGATCCCCAGCATTCTTGTAAATAACCATGCATGGCAGCAGGTAGGGTGCAATAGAGGAAGAGGCGTGACATCAGTCTCCTGCCTCACCTTCACGAATACATACACACACACACACACACACTCCTACACACAAACAAATACATGCACATACATTACAGGGGTGTGGGGAGAGACACAGTCTGAAAATAGTATTGCAAATACATAATCTGTCTTCTAGAGGGACATCCAGATCCTTAAGGGGCCTTTCTGAGAGTGACAAATAATTTCATCCCGTTTCCACTTCCCAAGAGGAAAAGACATTGCTCATGTCAGATAGCCTAAAGCCTATAACTGAATTTCCCAGGGGCAACCCCTATTATGCATCCTGGTGGGGTATGAAAACTATGAAATTTAGTGTCAAACTGAGGATCAGGTTGTTTTGCCTCTCAGAACCTTGGGGTGCCCTCTCTAAAATGTAGTCATAGAAACCCTTTATTTATTTACTTGGTGAGGAGATGGGACATAGGAGATGACCCAACCACCCATCTCCTTCTCCACCTCTCACCTAAAACTTCGGAATACCTTTCAGCTGCCCACTCCTGAAGATGGCGTTCTTGTTCACGGGATGTTCATGGATGCTTCTCGATGGGATGATAAGGAGATGGTCATAGAGGATGCATTGCCAGGACAGATGAACCCTATGTTGCCTGTGGTGCATTTTGAACCACAACAAAACTACGAGCCAGTCGGAACACTCTACCACTCCCCACTCTACAAAACAGAGGCCCGAGCAGGGACTCTCTCAACCACAGGTGAGGATATTGTTAAGATTTGTACAGATAATAGCTAAATAAAAACTTCAGTTAAATCCAAATGCTGGACTGGGGATGTGGCTCAGTCAGTGAAGTGCGTGGAGCCAGTGGAGTGCACAGAAGTCGTGTGTAAAACTGGGTGTGGCTTCACAAGCCTTGTAATCTCAGCACTCAAGAAATGGAGTCAGAAGTTCAAGATCTTCTTCAGCTACATAAAGTTTGTGAGGCCAGCCTGAGTTACATGAGATCTTGTTACAAAAAGAGATGCTGGGCTGGGGATGAAGCTCAGTGATCAAACACTTTGCCTGGCATGGGTAAGGTTCTAGGTTCAATGCCCAGCACCAAAAATGGGAAACCCTGGGACTGGAGAGACAGCTCAGAGGTTAAGAGCGTAGGCTGCTCTTGCAGAGGACTTGAGTTCAGTTCCCAGCACCCACGTGGTAGCTAACAACCATCCATAACTCCAGTTCCAAGGGATCCAATACCCTCTACTAGCCTCCTCAAACACTGCACACATGCAGTAGGTACACTTACCTACATTCAAGCAAAACATTCTTACACATAAAAATAAGTAAATAAAAAGTTTAATGAAGCCCCCTGCAAAACAGTGCTAGCTGTAACACGCTAAGGAATTTATTAGTTCAGTTAACTAGACTTCAAATGGGGCCACCTATTAAACACACACTTATAAATGTTGAAATTGTATTTGTTCTAACACTGAGAATACATTGGTATCATAAACTTGGTGCTTATTTCTATTAGATTCTAATGAACAGAGCACAAGAGTTTATTGAGCACAGACTTCCAGCTTCAAAATGATAGACTGAAAGACACTAAAATCACTCTCACCAAATACACTTTCACCCATCATACCAAAGAGATTTAAAAATAAACTAAGTGGAAAGCTATTCCACAAATCTCTGAGTGGACCTGGACCTGAGATGCAGTCCTGAAAAATGGAGGATGAAATGAAAAAAAAAAAAAAAAAAAAAAAACATCTCTACAGATAACATGAGAGACAGGGGGACAGTGAGATGGCGCAACAGATACCGTGCTTGCTGTCAAGTTTCATGACCTAATTTTGATGCCAAGATCTATATGGCAGAAGGAGAGAGCCAACTCCCACAAGTTGTCCTCTACATACACACCATGCCATACACATGCCCAAATAAATAAATGTAATTTTAAAAATAAAAATAAAGATATTTTTTAAAAGAAGAGAAACAGCTAAAGAATGAGCTAGGAAAATCCCTCAAAATACAGCACAAGATGGGGGACATGTGACACTGGAGGAGGAGCTGTAATTTCCCACATTTACCTAATCCACAACCTAGGATGGGAAAGTAAGAATGGAGGAAAGGTATATTTAAAAAGAATAACAGCTGGCTAGATGTAGTGGCACATGCCTTTAATCCTAGGACTCAGGAGGCAGAAGCAAGTGGATCTCTGTGAGAGCAATACCAGCCTGGTCTACCTACTGAGGCCCTGGCCAACGGTGGCTACAAGGGAGACCCTGTCTCAGTACCCCCCCCAAAAAAAAGAATAACTGATGGGTTCACAAAGCTAAAGAAACCTTAGATTCCAAGATCTTATCAAGTGGTAGGAATGCTCTTGAAAATGGCAGCTGCTTAATACAGTAGTTGAAGGGATACATGGATATTTACAAAGTTCTAGTGTCCAGCACATAGTAAATGTTAAGTAAATAGCATATAGAACAGGTAGTTATGATACAGATTCTTAGTAGATTACTGGTAAGGTCAGGGAAATCCTTTATCTTAATGGTAATTACTCAGAAATAATGGCCTGGTAGAGGCACCTGAACACAAACTCTGTTTCTCCCCTTCCCCCTCAGATGTGAATATGAACTTATGGGTGACAAGAATTATAAAATATTTCACTTAAAGGATAGACTGTTTACCTAAATTCTTTCTTAAAAGTATTATAGTCATGATATAGCTCTGATACAGCAAGTGCTAACTTAAGTATGAAATGGACAAACTTTAAGCAGTTGCTGTGTGCCTCAGATAGTAGCACTAGGAGGGTGTTGGACGTCTCTCTATGTAGAAAGGCAACCTAACCTCATAGAAAAGGTGTAGTCTCTGTCCACTAATTCACATCCAGCTGCAGGCAAGGATGGCATCGATTCAGTAGTGTTAACATGCCACCAATATCATACTGGTGAAATGTTAGGAATTCTAATTTTTTTAAAAAATCAATGTCAGAGTGATTACTCTAACCCCTGCAATTCAACATTGTACAGAATGTCTTAGCCAAATCAATAAGACAAGAAAATTAAATGAGAATTTAAAATTGAAAAGGTGAGACCAAATTGTTACTTGTCACCATAACTGGTTACATGGAAAACCCAAAGTACCAAAAATCTACTAGAAATGATGGATAGTACAGAAGCATTAACCAACAGGAAAAAGCAACAGAATTTTTGCTAGAGTCCTTACTTGTTCAGTGTGTTTGAGGTCCTAAGTTCAATCTCCATCAGAAACAAATATAAATAAAATGAAGTAAAAGGTTTCATTCAAAATTGATCATATTAGGACCAAGCTTGACAAGGAGGAAGAAGATAGCCTTTAGGAAACTTCAAAGCATGCTACTGAGGGCCACGGTGAAAACACTTGAGAAAATGGAGGTGCTGGATGGTGTTCGTGAGTGGGAAGATTCAATATTATCTAGAGCCCAATTTCCTCCCAAATTAATCTCTGAATTTCAAATCTCAATAAAATAAGTATAATTGTTAATAGAAATCATTGTTCTGATACTCCTACCAAACAAAGAATAGCAAAACTATTTTAAATAAAATAAAACAAGGTCTAATTCTAACAAATATCCAAAGATAGCACTTAGAATGAATTTACAACCCGAACAAAATTCAACAAATAGATGTGCTATGGGAAGCCCAGAAACATGCTGTGGATATGTGGGAACCTGACATAAGAGCAGCACCATTTAAAATGCAGAAATTATCCCACAAATGTGCTGGGGAAAATGGTTATACTGCATTTAGAGACTTAGCATATATTACATACCAAAAAGAGTTAAATCAGAACTGGAGAGATGACTCAGTGGTTAAGAGCATATGCTGCTCTTGCGGATGAATGGAATTTGATTCCCAGGACCCACATAAGGCATCTCACAATGACTTGTAACTCCAACTTCAGGGATCTTATGCTCCCTTATGGCCTCTGTGGAAACCCCCCCACACACACACACACACAAATGTGTACATACACACATGGTACATACACACATGCAGACACACACACAGACACACAAATAAAAATAAAATTTGGGAGGAACTGGAGATGGTTTAGTAGTTAAGAGCACTGGCTGTTCTTGCAGAAGACCTGGGTTTGAATCCCAGCACCCACATGGTGGCTAACAGCAGTCCATAACAGTTCCAGGAGACCTGGTGCCCTCTTCTGTCCTCTGTGGGCACTGCACAACATGGACGCCCTTACACACATGCAGGCATACCACTCATCCACATAAAATAAAAATAAATAAATAATAAAAATAAAAGTCTTTAAAGTTAAATCATTGATGGATACTTGTTTAATCACTAAATTTTTAAAAATGTTAAAACCCCTAGTGAAACAATATCTTAATGTCCTGACCAAAAAAAAGTCAATCAGATATAAGCAACCCTTCCTAATGGAATACATGCCATCTATTAAATGTTCTTATTTTTAAAATCCCCTCAAACCTGAATGTGAGCACACCTCTAGATCTAAACCCTCCTTTACAAGGATAAGAGAACATATTTAAAATCACCGTGGGGGAGGGCAGCCCAGAGAGTTGGCTCAGCAGCTAAGAGTACTTGCTGCTCTTCCAGAGACTCCAGTTCAGTTTCCAACACCAATGTTGGACAGCTCACAACCACCTGTAACTCCAGAGGTCTAACACTCTCTTTTGTCCTCTGTAGGTACCTGCACATATGTGGCATACACTCACACTCACACACACACACACACACACACACACACACACACACACACACACATACACATAAATAAATAATAAAAATAAAAATAAATCTTGAAATGACCACATCAGTAAAGTCCAAATGCTGAAAAACTTAACAGATCAAACAACTTGGTTGCTTCAACAAATATATTGCAAGGGGTAGCAAAAGAAACAGAGGCTCTTACAATTCAAAGAGATTTAAGACACACATCACAGCTACAAGGTATGGCCTTTATTTGAATTCTGAATCAAACTAATTGTTATAGTGTATCTATACTGTATGTGTGTGTACGCTAATTAGGGAAATTAGAACGGTTATTAGGAATTAATATTTTAGTTATGACAATGTTTATGTCTTTAGGAGTTGTGATTTAGAGATACACAGGAAAATATGCATAGAAGCAGGTATGATGGCACACACCTTTAATTCCAGCACTTGGGAGGCAAAGGCAGACAGATTCTCTGACATCGAGGCCAGCCTGGTCTCCATAGTGAGTTCCAGGCCAGCTGGGGCTATAGGGAGACCCTGTCTAAAAAAAATCAAAAAAAAAAAATATATATATATATACATTATCTAATATTTGCCTCAAAATAATGTGGTAGGAATGTGAGGAAGTATTTGGGATGTGAACTGGATACTAAAAGAACATTCATGTTAGCCACGAAAAGAAAAAATGAATATGGATAAAACATTAACAGCAAATCTAACTGAATAATCAGTGCATTCTTAAAATTTCTCATTTTTAAAGCAATATAGCAATGCTGTTTAGAAGCTAGACCAAACTAATGACTACCTCAAGTCTCTTGTTAGCTGTTCTGTGTGAGGAAAGAGGAAAGCAGACAGTGTGGCATTGTAATGAGTTAGTAGAGATCTGACTGATCCTTAGATGCAAAATGCATTCTTTCCCTGAGGGGCAGCCCCACCCGCCTTGGGCTAATCCAGCTAGCACCTGCAGCAGGCTCCGGTCCTGCCTGCAGGCAGCCAGCTTTCCTTTGACCAGGTTCTATAGTTCTAAAACCCATTTAATCCCTCCTTAATTCCTCCACCCAAACACCCTGACCCTCTGCAAAATACAGTCTTTATTTCTATGCCCTTTTCATTTATTTTTTCAAGATTTATTTTTAATTATGTGTGTTTGTTGTGGAGGTATGTACACTGGAGTACAGGTGCCCTAGGAAACCAAAAATGGTCATTATAATTCTCCAAATCTCACCACTGCCTTCTAGGGCTTCACTGTGTCAGATAATAACCATTTCCAAGGGGCAGATGATTGGGATTGATGTGTGCATGGCCCGTGTCACAGGTCCACTTGAACTGAAGTCCTGGAGGGTTGGTGTCAGAACTCTCTGGAGCTGATGGTTACAGCTATTCAGTGTGGGTGCTGGGAGCCAAACTCTGCAAGAGCGGTAATCTTTCTTAACCACTGAGCTATTTCTCCAGCCCCCCTACATCCTTTCCACGCACACACTCCACTGCCCATAGCTTTCTAGTCATCCTGCCTCCTTCTGCAGTAAGGAGCCCATCTTTAATTCCTTTAACATAATCCACTGCACAACACCTTTATGCTTGCTTAACCATCCTGGTTTTGTCAAAGGCACAGAGCCTCTGACACCAACCCTCCAGGACTTCAGTTCAAGTGGACGTGTGACATGGGCCATGCACACATCAATCCCAATCATCCACCCCTTGGAAATGGTTATTATCTGACACAGTGAAACCCTTAGAAGGTGGTGGTGAGATTTGGAGATAGAGAATTATAAAAGGCAACTAAATTCATTACTGGCCAATAGAGAGTTGATTCTGGGGACAATGCCACCTTCCCTGATGTCCATACAGACGGGGCTGCTGAGAAGGCAGTGCCATAGTAGCCACTCCCTTCTGAGGGCAAGATCTTCTCAGCATGGTCCTGATCCCCTCAGACAGCCACACAATGGAAAGGCTGAAGAGTGACTTTTAATATTGAATGGCTAAGAGCTGAAGACAGAACCTGTGACTGCTCATTCATTTCAGGAGCCCAAGCCCCAACCACTGCAAGATGGAATGAAGGATGGGTGGGCGGGTGGATAGATGGATAGATGGATGGATGTGTGGATAAGTGCATGGATGAATGGATAGATGGAGAAATGAGTAAATGAACAGATGGATACTACCATTAGAAGCCCCTGAGTCCAAGGCCAGCGTAGTGGCACACACCTTTAATCCCAGCACTCAGGAGGCAGAGGAAGGCGGATCTCTGTGAGTTCGAGGACAGCCTGGTCTACATAGCAAGTTCCAAGTCAGCTGGGGCTACAGGGGAAACCCTGTCTCAAAAAGACAAAAAAAAAGAAAGGAAGGAGAGAGAGAGAGAGAGAGAGAGAGAGAGAGAGAGAAATGAAAGAGAGAAAGAAAGAAAGAAAGAAAGAAAGAAAGAAAGAAAGAAAGAAAGAAAGAAAGGCCCCTGAGTGTCGGGCCTGAATGTCCAAATCTTCTAGATTCAGACTACAGAGAACTTGAAAGAAAACTCACAAAGTTGCAGAGTCTAAGCTGGACAAGGCTCTAAAGTGCCATTTGTTCTAAAAATCTTCATTCTCTACAGCATAAAACCGAAACCCTCAGGGAACTGTGCCCAACATCTTCAGGGACAGTCAGGCCTGGAATAGAGTCTCTTACTTCTCAGTATGAATCCAGAGATTATTCTTTAAATAATAACTCTTCTCCCCAATCCCTACCTCTCATATATTCCTAATTAGGCCATTCCACCAACTTCGTGGTGACTGTCCTCTTACCCTCCAAGAGGTCCAAGGATTACTGGATCGCCAAGGGATCAGCATTGCTGTGCCAACTGAGTGAGTGAACAAGCTGCCCTCGGTCCCAGAGAGTTTCCTGATACAGAGTTTAATGGATTTATACATGAGAGAAACGTGTGACTTCTGATTCAACATTGGTAGCAGTTGCAGCTGTTATTTCTCTTATGACTTAAAATAAAGTGTCTTTGAGTTCTTGCTATTGGAAATCCAAGCTATGGTGTGGAGGCAGTAGGTTCACACCCAAATACTCACTCCTTCACCCCATATAAAAGTCAGGCTGTTTCTCCTCTGTGTCCTACTGGACACCATGGGAAAAACCCAGTATTCAGCCCCTCATCCACACACTTTCCATTCCCCATCACACTCATATAAAAGGCCCAGTGTGCACAGTAGCCACATGGCCATGGTTACTTCTATTTCTAGGCCAGATTAAGGCTCCAAAAGCCCAATATGTAGAAAGTTGGTCCAACAACAGCAACAGCCATCAGACTTCCAACCTTTTGACATTGTGACAAGATGTGGTCATCTACGTTTGCCCTCAAGAACCATACAAAAAAAAATCATGGTAGTGTGTGTGTGTGTGTGTGTGTGTGTGTGTGTGTTCAAGTACACACATGCTTGAACTTGTGCATGCATGAGTGACTGCCACCATGCACATGTGACCATCAAAGGATACCCTCAAGTGTTAATCCTCATCTTCTACCTTGTTTGAGACAGGGTCTGTCTGTGTGTTCACTGCTAGCTACACCAGGCTAGCTGGCCCACAAACTTCTGTCAGTCTCCTGTCTCCACCTCCCAACTACCTGTAGGGGCATGCTGGGATTGTAGATGCATGTACTACCATATCCAGCTTTTATGTGGGTTCTGGGTATTCCAACTCAGGTCATCAGGTTTGCATGACAAGTGCTGTACCCTCTGGGACATCTCCCCAACCCATCATAATGTTATAAGCAAGTTTATGATTTTGTGTTGGGTCACATTTATAGCTATCCTCAGCTATGTGCCACCCCCAGGCAGTAGGTTAAGTCACACCAGAGGCAATGCCCATGGTGCCAATTCCCCTACTCTATAGGGCTATATTAGAATACTTGGAAGGGCTGGTCCTTGTGCAAGTGCAGAGGGATTTCCCCCTTTTACGTTCTGATGAAACAGTGTAAAAACTAGCCAAGTCCAAACAAGGTACATCTGAGTTTCTGTTCCCTCAAAGGCAGAGGGCCTTGGGCCAGTGCTATAGTGGACCATCCCTGTGACAAACCATTGTGTCAGCACTGCCTAAAGAGTTCTTGTTTCCTCAACCATAACATGACCTAGGAAACTATAGAGCCACTCAACTGTGATGTGAGCTTCTAGAGAAAGTCACACCAGCCCTTTACAGAGAATTGGAGGAACAGGGCCAACCACAGAGACCCTACTGTCTCGTTTCACTTCTGCCTTCAACCTTCACCTTCATTCCTCTCAGAGTTGAAAAAGACTCAGCCATGAAGAACAGAGAGTGCCAGGGTCAGTGCACAAATCAGAAACGACCCTTTTTAAATATTTTAATATGTATTTATTTTTGGTTTATGTGTATGAGTGTTTGCCTGCATGTATGTATGTGCAGGAATACATGCCTGGTGCCTGTGGATGCCAGAAGAGGATATTAGATCCCCTGGAACTGGAGTTAAAGATGATTGTGAGTCACCATATTGGTGCACAAGTGCTCTTAACCACTGAGCTACCTCTCCAGCCCCAAGATTTATTTTATTTTTTAAGTTATGTGTATATGTAGAGGGTAGGTATCTTCACATGTGAGTGCAGGTGCTTCAGGAGTCCAGAAGAGGGCACCAGGAACCGAACTTGGGTCCTCTACAAGAGCAGTGCCAACTCTTAACCACTGAGCCATCTCTCCAGCCCCAGAAACCACTCGGCATTTCAAGCAAAAATAGGTACTGACTAAGGCACAAGATGGATGCAACTGTGGAAGTCAGAGGGTCAGTGTCAGGCACCACAGCTGTACCCTTAGTCAGAGAGATGTAGAGACTACCAGCCTCATAGCTGTCCCGCACCCATGAAGCAGGTGATCAGAGTGGGCTACACAACCTGGACACGGCACACACATATCTGCCAGAGCCTGCATGTGACTGCAGCCAAAGCCGAAGAAAAAGACACCGTGCCCACTCCCGCCTTCCAGAGCTCACTAAGTGCAGGCTCTTTGCAAGAATCTAAATTGTAGCGATAAGGAAATCCGCGGTGTGGAGCTTCCTACCCCTGCAGTGTGGGGTAAAATGAAGGCAGCAGTCATGGATACTGAGTGCCATCACTCTCAAATAAGTCCACGCACGATGTCCAGGAAATGACTGAGAGAGAGCCCAAAAGAAAGTGAGTCTCCAAAGGGGTTGAAGAGATGGCTTGCTGTGAAAACATGAGGACTTGAGTTTATATACTTCAGTTTCTCAAAAAAATAAGACAGTGATAGAGGAAGACACCCAAAGTCTACCTCTGGTTGACATGTACAAGCATATACATGCACAAGCACACACACACACACACACACACACACACACACACACACATCAGGAAAGTAAGGGAAGCCAGAGCTTAAAATCCTGGCAATCAAGCTATCCTAAGCCAGGTAGGAACAAACAGTACTACATCTTGGCCCTATCCAATTCTAGACAATCTTCTGAGGTTTTATGAACTACTCAGAGGTCCAGAAGGAGCGCAAGGGAACCTACGGGTGGGAGATGCTGGTCTGGAACATGGCACTAGAGGGAAATGAGCTACACAAGCCTCCAATGTCCCATTCCAGACACAACCAGGACAATATAGACTTACTCATGTCAAAGAGACTCCTCCTAAGATTGTATTTGGATGACATAATGTCAGTAAACACGTAAATACTAAATAACAAGACAAGGGACATGAGTAGTGTGAAAACTGCTTTCTTGTACAACCCCTCTGACAAAGCCAGCCCTTCTCCCAGTCTCTAGCTCGTCAGTGAAATGCTTAACACATTAAACATAAGGAAAGTAGCTGTGGAGCCTGGAGAGTAGCTACACACCACACTTGGAATAAGGATCTGCACAGCCTTCTAACAGTCCTGCATCCAGAACCAGGTGCACACAGGGAGGAGCGTAGCAAGAAAGAGAAACGGGTCAGGATCCAGAGTTGCAACTGAGTAGTATAGGGCCCATGATGGATGCAGTGGTAGAGTTCAGAGGATGTGAACTACAAAGTTTATTCATATATTCATGTCATGAAAAAAATTCTGCACAAAAAGGTGGGTTTTTTTAGTATTTTATTTATTACTCTTATTTTATGTCTATGAGTGTATTGCCTGCATGTGTGTAAGTGTACCCATGTCATGCAATGCCCACATAAGTCAGAAGAGGACATTGGATACCCCTGTAACTGGAGTTATGGATGGTCGTTAGCTGCCATGTGGGTGCTGGAAACCAAACCCAGGTCCTTTATAAGAACAGCCAGTGCTGTTAACCACTGAGCCATCTCTCCAGTCACCAAAAAAGCGTTTTTTTAATTATGTATATGCTTGTGTATCTGTACATGTGAGTGTAGTATTCTCAAGGGCCAGAAGCAGTATCAGATTCCCTGAATGGAGCTAGAGTTACAGGTAGTTGTGAGCCACCCAAAATGGGTGCTGGGAACCAAACTCAGATCTTCTGTATGAATAGTACATGCTTTTAACCACTAAGCCATCATATCTCAAGCACTGTGTTTATTTTTATGCAACTCTTTTATAATTTATTATTTTCTTACAAATTATTATGTCACATAATTGTCCACCCTCCACCCAACACTGCTGGATAGCACAAGTCATTCCTTGGAAAGAGAAAAATCACCAATGGGTTTTTTTCTTCAGAAGTCTCTTCTCTTGCCAGAAAGGACAGTACACACCTACAATCCCAATACTCAGGAGACAGAGATAGGAGAATCCTAAATTCAAGTCCAGCCTGATCTACATAATGAGACCCTGCCTGAAAGAAAACAAAAATTATTCTTCTGGATTGGAACTGTCAAGGGCAGACCAAATTGGGAAGTAAAGGAAAGGCTTTTACTTAAAAGTCCGAGAGATCCAAGTCTTGGCCTGGCTCCTCCAGTCACTGTAGAGTATCTGTTCAGAAAGGCAGCACCAGCACCCAGAACACAGGATACAGAGGGACAGTGGGGTGGTTTGCATGAGAAATGTCCTCCATAGGCTCAAGTATTTCAATACTTGGTCCCATGTTGGTGACACTGTTGGTATGGCCTTACTGGAGGAAATACGTCACTGGGCTTGGGCTTTGAGAGTTTTTAGCCTTGCCCCACTTGCAGTTTGCTGCTTCATGTTTTCTGTTGAAGATGCAATCTCTCAACTTCCTGTTCTTGTAGCCGTGCCTCCCTGACCATTATGGACTCTCCCTCGGGAACTGTAAGTTAAAATAAACTCCTCTTCCCTAAGTCACTTTTTATCACAACAACAGAAGAGTAACTAATACAGGCAAAGCCTGCTAGCCACCCTCTTGGCTATGATAATAATGTCCACAGTAAGGAAGCCACAACTGGGGTCAGGAAGATGGACCTGTCCAAGATGAGGACCCAGGGTTGTAGGATCACAGCACCAGGAGACAAAGAGAAAGACAGAGCCTCAGGGCCTAAGGGAAGCCACCACAGATGCCAAGACACCAAAGCCACCCAGTGGCCTTTTACCTCTGCTCTTTGAAGATAAAGATCTATATTAGTGTGCTAAGAGGCTTCCTGTATCTCTGGTCCTCTTTGGTGTTTTGGGCCACTGCTACCAAAAAAAAACAAGTGACAGGGAACATTAGGAGCCTGGCCAATCCTGCCCTGGTTCAATGATTGTTAAAATCTTGCTATGAGAAAGGCCAACTTGGGTTGGAGAGCTGGCTCAGCCATCAAAGGCTCAGGCTCACAACCAAAAAGACAAGAGAAAGGTCAACTCTAGAGTTTGCACATCACTAGCCTCTGGCAATCAGTCACAGATCCTGCTCTCTGACCACCACAGACCACAGCCAGGTCATAAGGATTCTTCCGTGTCTCTGCCCCTCTCACCTACCAAAGTCCAAGCCTGTGTGAACACCCTGCTGGCATGACAAACCAAAGCAGTTCAAGGCAAGGGACCCATGACTTCAGGCTCACCTGGTCCTTTCAGCACAGCTGAGGTATAAAGCACCTAAACCCACAACCACCATTAAAGGAAATGGCCCAAGTTGAAAAACTACTATATAGGGCAACTCACTATTCCATCAGTGGAGGAAGGGTTCAGAACCACCATGGGACATCAAGAAGAGCTAGTCCTGGTCTCTGTCACATAGACATCTGAGACTCCCTTTCACCCTTTCAATAGCTCCCTACCATTCTTGAGCATAAAGTTCTCCCAGTTGCTACTTTCCTTGTTTGCATCTCTGTGCCATCTTACTCCACTACTTTTTCCCTTCACAGGCTCCAGCCGCATGGCTTTATCTTGATATCGCTATCATTTCCTCCGTGACAGACTATCATTCTCTGCCCTGTGCCCCAGATCCTCCTTCCCTATGCAGTTGCTCACTCCCTCACCTGACGTTTGTGAGGCACTTATGCAATACTGGATCTTTGCATCTGTTTATCTGGACTCACATGATCTGTTCATCAGGCTCCACTCCGTCTGATTTCTGTATCTACCAAAAGAATTTTTCCTGAGGGAGCTCACCCTGAACTTAGACTGTAACTAGTGATCTCCAACACATACACACACACACACACACACACACACACACACACACACACAGCACCTACACTTCCCTTGAGGATTTGCCTGCTCAGAATCTGGCATCCTCATCAGGTTGTATTTCAGGAAGGCAGGGCCAGTATTTATCCAGTTCACCCCACAGATACAGCATACGACACAATCACAAACACAAGGGAGGAACTCACTTAGCTTGGGTTGAATTTAACATCCTGGATTCTAGCCTCTTTGGTATAATTCTTCCAGAGGCTTCCTGCCCTTCAGATTCAGACTCTTCTGTGTACCACTGATCCATTCCCTAGCCCTCTCTAAGACTGAACTTTCTGTGGTCATCAGTTCTGGTAAACACACTCATCTCTAAAATGTTGCTTCCAGCCCTGCAAAACTATGAAATTATTCCAAACTTCAGTGGAGAAAAGCTAGAAAATCAAGCTCTTTGCAATCTTCATTCCTGCCCCATTTAACTTTTAATGGTCCCCTCCATACGTTAATATTTGTTCCAACAAGTATTAAAAACATGTAGCTTTTTCCCAGGTATGAATCAAAATATAGGTACCAGGGGAAGGCTCCTTCATAAGGGGTCTCCCATCCCTCTCAGTGTGGGAGACATTCCTGGGGCTGTTTGATACCTTACTCCCAGGGAAGCACAGATGCCAACCTGGCTCAGCCTAACTGCCTCACCTCTCTCCAGGCACATCCATAAGTCTCTCAATTGCCAGTTACTCAGCTAGACATCTCCACTTCTTCAGAACTTCTGCCCCTCTTTGCTGGGAGGTCAGCTCTTACAAACACAGCCAGGTAGAATGGCGATGATGGGCACACCCATTGCCAAAGCTTCAGAGACAAGAACTTCCAGCCAGTGGGGCAAGCTGTGAAGAGGGCCTTTTACTCTTCTGTCTATAAGCAAGACAGAAAAGCTCTTGGTTTTAACCAAGAGATGTTTGGCAAAGGGCCATACAGCATGGGCCCCTCCCTGGCACTTAGGGCTCAGGACATCACAAGAGGCAGACAACCTGAAGTTCAAGCCTCCCAAGGAGAACAGCTGTCGCCTGGTTCTCTAAGCCATTCAAGAATCCATCACATTGATGCCCTCCTCACATATCTTCACCATATTCTCTACAAATCCCCAGCTTTAGACAGAAAATATGAGATTCTTTTAAAACTGCACATTACTGCTCTTTCTCAACAACAAACAGATCAGTGATGTCTAAAAGGCACAGAAGAGTATAGCAATGGAAAATGTTTGAAATGTCATTTGCTTAAAAAAAAAATTGAAGTGTGCCATGCCTTTAATCCCAGCACTTGGGAGGCAGAGGCAGGTGGAGCTCTGTGAGTTCAAGTCCAGCCTGGTCTACATAGTGAGTTCCAGGAAAGCTGGGGCTACAAGGAGACCCTGTCTCAAAAAGACAGAAAAAAAAAATCAAAGTGGCCCTGAACTTTGTTAATCCCTCTGCACCCCTTTGAAGGCTCTATTCAGACAGAGGTCTCTGGCAGTTGGTAGCTACTTATCACCATGTGAAGTACTCCCAGGGCTGGCCACTTGCCACCTCAGCCCAGGCCTGACCTTAAATCCTCTTTCCTAGATAAAACATATATTTTCACACCTGCAAGAAACTTACTTCTGGTTTTCCCCTAAAGGCTACTATAGTTCCAAAACATCTTTTTTTTTAAGTTTTTCTTACATTTATTTAACTGAAGGGAATAGGGTACATGCCATGACTCACGTGTTGAGGTCAGAGGACAACTTGCACGTGTCAGTTCTCTCTTTCCTTCATGTGGGTCCCAGGGATCGAACTCAGATCAAGTTTGGCAGCAAGCACCTTTACCCACAAAGCTATCTCACAGGCTCCTAAGCATCTCTTACAGTAAAAACAAAAAAAAAAGTCATTTGAAGGACTTCCTCCCATCTTTGGCAAAGATCAAGTTTAGAAGGATAAAGTTTCTTCCTACAAGAGAAATTCTTCCAAAGTTTTATTCAGGGGTAAGAGGTATGGTGCACTAAGAACTCACACCACTAGAAATCAATCTTGTCTCCAGCTATAGAAGTAAGGTCTCATCTGCCTGGAGGGGAGCCATGGGGAGGGGAGTGTCACATTCAGGGCTTTCCTTAGTTAATAATCAGCATTCGTGAGAAGAGTCTATTCTCATTCCATCTCCATAATAACAGAATTCTTAACTAAAAGTTCAGCCAAGTCTTAACTTTATGTAAAAATAAACAGGTACATTTATCTAGATCATTAGTATTCAAATTTGCTTTCCACTTTAATAAATGGTAAAGTTAATTACTTTTAAATTAAATTTCTTGGAGCTGGAAAGATGGTTCAGTGGTTAAGAGTGCTTGCTGCTCTTCTAGAAGACCCAAGTTCAGTTCCTAGTATCCATGTCAGGTACCTCACACCACCTGTAACTCCAGTTGCAGGGGATCTGACACCCTCTTCTGGCCTCCTCCAGCACACAAACACATGTGGTACACACTAACACAGACACACAAATACACATTATGGGGTGCGTGGGTTTCGTGGAGCACCAGCTGCTGGCTGGCGCCTGTCTCTCCCGTGCCGTTGGCGGGTCCCGCACGCCGCGTTGCTGTTTGGGTCCCTGGCTCTCCGCCGCTGGGCGGGTCCCTGTTTCTCCTCGTTGCTGAGGTTCTCTGCTACCGGGCCTGGCGGCTCTAGAGGACCACTGTCAGCCGCCCGGGCGGGTTCCCGTCCCAATCTACTGGGCACTCCCTCTGGGTTCGAGATCCGTCAGCTGGGGGGTCACGAGGGGAGGTGCGGGAAGGCAAAAGCAGAGTCTTCATGAGTCGTTGCTTACGAAGGGACAGCTCCCTCTGGGAAGATGCAGGGTTCAGTGATACAGCTTCAGACACAGCTCCTGATGCAACTTCCATTTATTAAAGGGAAACCAGGATATTTATACTGTGGGGGCAGTGGCAAAAGCCTTAGTGGATAGGTGCTTTCAGGATGCCCCATTTACATGTGGTGGTGGGCTTCTGCCAGGCTGCCAGACATTGCCTGATTATCACACAGGAAAACCTGGCAGTTTCAGAGCCAGAGGCCATGTTTCTGTGATATCTACTTCAAAGATGAGTCAGGAAGAGAGTAGGAAGACACCCTGCTGAAAAGGAGTCTCTCCATAGAACGCGGAGCCCCGTGGGCTATCCGGACATGGAGAGACTGCTACTTTACACAACAGGGGTCCCCAACACACATAAATAAAAAATGTTTTAAATCTTCAAAAGAAAATGTCTATAGTTTATTATGAGTGAATGTTTGGTTTGTATATCTATTTTATATACCAATATACCTGGGGTCATGTAAAAATTGTCTTGAACAAAAGGAGGAGTCAAGTGTGGGAAACGTTTAAGAAGGCCTGGTTAAGACTTTCTGGAACAGTCTTTGTCTTTTGATCCTTCTATCAGGGACATATCATCCTCTGGCAACGATACTGGAAGTCAGCCAGGGTGGCTATTCTTTCTTTCCCTCTCATGTTCACACACATTTCACCAGCTCTCACAGGCACGGAGACAGCGTCAGGTACCCCTGCAGGTTCCCATCTCTCCACCCTGGCGTCCTCATACACAGGGCCACTGGTCCTCGAGGGGGAGGCAACTCCCATACCTCAGAAGCAGAGCTGCCATGTGCCACTTTCTCAGAAATGTCATCTAAGTCAACCAGGAGGCCATCAGCTTCAGTCCCTGACAGCTGGCACATGCTGTCTGCTGCCAAATCCCTGATGCCTCCACTTTAGCTGGGCTCCTGGAACTAACCTTGTCCCCCTCTCTGTTCTTGAAAGGTTCATTATGTGCAGCATCCCACTCGGTGACATCTAAACCTGACCTGTTTTATTTTTAAGGCTCTGCATGACCTTCTTCCTTTGTATCCAGCACATCCGGGTGTCTCTGGATCATGTCTTTCTTCTTCAGTTGGACAAAGGGCAAGGCCTCTCACCTGGAACTGTTCTGGTTGAACATGACGGAGCTGAGGTCTCCACAGTTATTGCATTTGATAAGATCCTCTTTGATATAGGGGGATCAGAACACTTCCCATACTCAGGCTCTGCTGCTGCGAGTTGGCTTCAAAGGAAAGATAGCCCAATAGAGAGGGCAGAAATCATAGGTCCCACTTGAGTTCACTGGTGAGGCAACCTTTTGCTTTCTTTTCTTTTCAGTGCTCAAGCTTGAACCGAGGACCTTGCACATGCCGAATAAATGCCCTACCACAGAGCTATCTTCTTTTCACCACCTGCCCCACTTGTTTCTTTCTTTTGTCCATGACTGGCAGTATCCCCCACCTCTGTGCTTGTTAGATAAGGACCCACACACTGCTGCTAAAAAAGGAAACATGGCTCTTTGCATGGTGCCCAGAAAAGGAGGGCAGTCCTGCCCAAATCAGTCCCTATCTGACCACATCTGGGGAACTGCCCCAGAGGGACAGAGACATCATAGAATGTCCACAAAGGTGATGACGATAGGACATCAAGAGCTGGCATGCAGGGTGGGGCAGAGAGAGACCTGGGGACACACAGACCCACACATCAATGGGTTCCATCATACAAAGAACTAGACAGGAATCTATTGATACAATGTCTTTTCTATCCATCAGTGAGGCAGTGCCAGCTGATGGAGTCATTAAGATCTATGGGATGGTAATGGAAATTAGTGTGGAAAGGCAGAAGGGATGAGAGCTAAACAAAATTAATGAGGTTTCATTTGTATAGAATGTTAAGCCTCTGTGTGTGTGTGTGAGAGAGAGAGAGAGAGAGAGAGAGAGATTGTCTCCCTGTAGCCCAGCTGCCCTGGAACTTACTATGGAGATCAGGCTGGCCTCAACCTCACAGAGATCTGTCTCTTTTATCTATGGATCTCTGGGCCAGACAATGTTTCCAGCCTCCCTCCCCTCTACTGATGATATGGTAGAGCTGAGATGACTGTCCTCTTGGTGGGGCCTGGCCACAGCCCAGTCAGAAGCAGATACACCCAAGAGCATAGCTGCAAATTATGGTCTAAGTGAGGGGGCTTAGTCAAAATTCTGTAACACTAAACCAATGAGATAGCTCAGTAGGTAAAGGTGCCTGCTGCCAGCCCTGATGACCTGAGTTCAATACGCAGGACCCATATGGTAGAAGAGAACCAATTCCCACAATCTGCTCCCTGACCTACTCATATGCACCCACACATAAACAAATAAGTAAATGTCAAAAAAAATGATGACATTATATTTAAAACCTACATATAACTGGGGCTGGAGAGATGGCGCAGCAGTTAAGAGCACCGACTACTCTTGCAGAGGGCTCAGGTTCAATTCCCAGCACCCACATGGAGGCTACAAACTGTCCTTAACTCCAGTTCCAGGGGAATCCGAAGCCCTCTCTGACCTCTGCAGCATTGCACGACATGGGTGCACTCACATACATGCAGGCAATATACTCATACACATAAAATAAAAAATTTTTTTTAAAACTTTACATATAACGAAAGAGAATTGTTACCTGAATTCAAACTAGCCAGAACAAGCCTTCAGAGGGAAGTGGGGGTCTAGGGAACACCCATCAAGTGTGCAGGCCAAGGTCTCAGATTCTTTCTATCTCAACCCAACACGTCCAGATCAAGTTCTCCAAGTCTGACTCCGGTACCTGACAGTGGGTATTACCAGTCTCCTGAAGGCATTTCAGACAAGTCTAGGCGGCCTTGCTGTTCACAGACCTTACTCCAAGTTGTTTGGTTGGTTTTAACTCTTGTTTAAGGTTTTCTTGGTACTTAGGGTGAGCCACTTATCAAGAGATATGCTAGTCTTCAAACTGGGGGAGCCCTTCTGGGGCCACATCAAACATGAAACAAGAATTTCATTTCTTCAGTCCATTCTTTGATTGATTTATTTTTATTTTTATGTGTATGAGTGTTATGTCTGCCTGTAAGTGCACCATGTGGTGCAGTGCCCATGGGGAGCAGAAGAGGATGTCAGATCCCCTGGAACTGGAGTTATGGATGGTCCATGTGGGCACTGGAATTTGAGCCCAGTCTTCGGCAAGAACAGCCAGTGCTCTTCAGCACCGAGCCATCTCTCCAGTCCCCTCTTCAGTCCAGTCTTAACTCAAATGTCAATTTCACCTTAAAGACAGTTAGTCTTACTGTGAGAAACTGACAAGGCCTTGCTAAAATGTTTGTCTTTTATGTTTAGTGCTGATGATTAAACTCTAAAGAAGTTTTTATCTCAAAATAGACTAATAACATTAATAATTTTCTGAGGGCTTACTAAGTATCAGGACCAAACTTCATCCTTAGTTTATGTTCTCATTGATCCTTTCTATATCCTAAAATAACACTATTGTAAAACATATTTTAGGAGTCGGGGAGATGGCTCAGCAGTTACCAGCTCTTGCTGCTCTTGCAGAGAACCTGAATTTGGTTCTCAGCACCCATATGGGGCCTACTCACAACTGCTTGTAACTCTAGCTCCAGGGGACCCAACACTATCTTCTGGCCTCCCAGAGCACCTGCACTTACATACACATACATATACAGATAAACATCAATAAAATAGATATTTAATAAAATAAATAAGACATTCATTTCAGAAGAAAGGAAGGAGAGGAGGAGGAAGAAGAGGAAGAGAGGAGGAGGAGGAAGAGGAGGATCTGGTTATCATATGGCACATTTAGCGATGGCCTACTCTATCCAACAGTCACTTGTGAGCACTTCTCAATGATTGAGAGTTAAATGTATGAAGTCTAGGAGATCATGGCTGGAAGTGCTTCACAGGGATGATGGATGGGAGGACTGCAAAGGGTTAACTCTTGTCTTGAAAAGTCATCACAGAGGAAGTCATGTATAAACTGAATCAGCCATTTGCCCTCGGGACAGCATAGGACAAGGCCCCACGGCAGAGGGCAAAGCATTTAATAAACACAGCTCCCCTGCCTCTCAAAGGTCACTACTGAGAATATAGTGTAAATGAGTGTGCATGAGCAAATGTGTCAATATTTTAGGGGTCATCTCCCTGCAGCAGGAGTTGACTTTTTTTCCTTCAGCCTTTACTATACCAAACCTACAAAGGAGAAAGAGAGGGTCAGGATATCCAAGTTTAAGCATTTTCCAAATTGATGAGAGAAAATATGGGAAACTCACCTGCCAGCATCCTAGTCAGTTTCAAAACAGAGACCTCCTGCTTTTACTAGAATTTATGGTGGATGGGTTGGAGCCCCTAATAAGTAAAATTTCTAGATCTGGCAGGGAGCTGCTCTCAGAAGCAAAGCTAGCTTAAAACAGCAGTCTTGAGAATTCCACCCTGCCTTGCACAAACTTTCATTGTGACCCAAGCTATCTCATGCTCTGCCTCCAGTGAGGCCTGTCCAGGGCTAGTCCAAGAGGAAGACTTCTCCAAAGCCTCTACTTGCTGATCTCCATGCTCCTGCCTCCCAACACATGGATGAGAGAAGATGGTGACCAGCAAAGTGGTGCAGGAGGTCCCTAGAAGCCCCGTTGCTAGGCAGGCCAAGAGTTCCTCCTCAAGAAATGTCATATTGCCCTCCCTGGCAGCCTCAGAAGGCACCTTGAGCTACCTACCAGCTTCTACCCTGATCCTCCTTCTTCAGTATCTGCCCTCACCCTTGCTAACCAGAAACTGGGAGAAATGGCATCTTTCTTAGCACATGCCCTGCGTCTCCAGCCAAACTAGTCTCTTGGGGCAAGGATTGTTCCCACCATGCCAGCCTGTCCTGGAACTTTCTAGTGCCTCATTCTAGAGCCAGCTGTTTCTTCTATCAGGTGACCCACCAGACTAAAAACAGCTCACGCCAAAGAATCAAAATCCCCAGCCCTTCTTAACATACCCAGATTGCAGTTTAAGAAGAACACTGTTGCATAAGATCTAGAAGCATGTTTCCTGGGCCCAAACAACTGCTTAAGGTTCCATTTTGTGGAGATTAAAAAGGGGTGAGAGGTTGGGGATGTAGCTCAGTTGGTAGAGTCCCTCATAACTCATGTATTTTAATACTTGGTGGTACTGTTTGGGGAGGTTATAGAACTTTTAGGTCTTGGAGCCTTACTGGAGTAATTACGTCACTAAGGGTGGGCTTTGGGCATTTATAGCCTCTACACATTTCCAGTCTGCCCTCTCTTCTTATGTTTGTGGTTAAAGACATGTTCTCTCAGCTTCCTGTTCTGGCTAGTTGCTGCCATGTCTCCCCAACATGATGGACCCTTGTCTCCCTGGAACCCTGAGCCAAAATAAACACTTTTGTTTATGTTACTTTTGATCACTGGTATTTCATTACAGCAACAAAAAGTAATTAATACACATAGCATTCAGGAAGCCTTGGGTTCCATTTCCTGCAGTGTAGGCATAGTGGCATACCCCTATATTTCCAATTCCCAAAAGATGGAGACAGGAAGATCAGGAGTTCAAGATCATCCTTGGCTATACAGTAAATTTGAGGTCAGCCTGGAATGCATATGAGACCCTGTCTCAAAATAGTGATGATGATGATGATGATGATGATAAAATTAAATTTTAAAGTAAAATGTGGAAGTGTGCTTTTCAGCCAAGAGAAGAAATTGTTAGGATTCTAGAGGTAAATAGGGTCAGAACTACACTGCAGGTGGAGGGAGAGGGAACCCCAGGAAGGCAAATATAAGATAGGTTAGTATCATCTATTGGCAAGAGGAAATACCAATGAAGAAATGGTTCTTTATACTACATCATTCAAATATTACTTAGACATCCACAAAAGAGCACTGTGGAGTTTGCAGAAGGCCTTTATAATCCTGGTTGCTGTTTCTTAGGATACCCAAACCCCAAAGTTGCAAGCCTTGCACATGGAAAGCAGAGGACAATCCCAGAGGGCGTTCATGTTGGCTTATGAATGCATGAGTCAGAACCCAAATGTAGATGTGTCTGTCCCAGGTGTCCACACCCCACCCCACCAAGACGCCTAGTCCATTGTGGGGAAGTAGTCAAGAGAGCATAATGGTTACAGCCTCTCAGGGGAAGTAAACACAGCCATGCCCTCTCACCCAGAACTTGGGCATAGCTGTCCAGTGGGGTGTAACCATGAAGGTGAGATTTAGGAAATCATCTGTCTAGGAGACCTGAATCTTCAATGAAAAAGTAGACATGAGCCGCCACTCACACCTTTCCCTCACACAAAGAACAGTTACAGCTGGCACTATAAATCAGCCATAAACTTTGAGTGACAGTGACAGAGAATCGGAATCATAACTCAACTCCATCTGAGGGGCAAGAATGGCATTTGTTTGAGATGAGTAAGGAAAACACAATATACAAAATTGGGAGCTTTGTTCCTTCCTGTCTCTCTTAACTTCCTAGCAAACTTGAGATGGCGAGGCCCTCTGATACACATTCCTTGCCTTGATATACTGTGCCACCACAGGTCCAAAACAAATGGAAAAATTATTCTAGGCTGAACTCTGTGAAGCCATGAGTTCAAACAAGCTTTTCCTTTATGAAGCTGATTGTCTCGGGCATTTTGTCAGAGAAAACAGAAAGAATAAAATCCCTATGTGTCCCGCGCTATCGTCTCGCCAGCAAGAACGACGCGGCACACTCAGGATCCTTCTGTAGAAAAGCTTTAATGCATCTTGAGAGGGAGAGCATAAGCTTACAGGGTGAAGACCCCGAATGTCGGAAACCCAGCCCTTATATAGGTTAGTAAGCCCGTCTTGGACGTGGCAACTCTTGATTGGTCACAAACTCATCAGCCCATATCACGCCACGAGGTAGGCAGAGACTAGAAGGTGGAAAATTACTTCGGGCATGCGTACTGACTTATTTACTGCTCAGCATGAACCGGATGTGAGCGCCATCTTGTAATGGCGTCTGCAGGGACAGCAGGCGGCTCCCCACATGCCATAAGGATGGACTTGTCACCTGACACCTCTGACGTGCAGATGGTCTTATCTCCTGCCCCCTCTGATGTGCAGATGGTCGTGTTACCTGCCTTTTCTGTCATAAAGATGGTCGTATCACCTAACCCTTCTGACCAGCAGATGGTCATGTAACCTGCCCCCTCTAACATGCAGATGGTC